>NC_056731.1:1839641458-1839773958 GCF_019279795.1 Protopterus annectens
CTGTTCAATTACAGCCTCACCTCAGGCTTTGCCCCTACCAAATGGCACACTGTTACAGTCATCCCTCTCTACAAAGGAGCAGCGACTACAGACCCTGGGAATTATCGCCCAATTAGCCTGATGAGTCTGATATGCAAAGCTATGGAACTCATCATCATGGACCTAATAAACAAGGATATAGGGAATCTCCAAAATCTGGATCCTACACAGTTTGGTTTTGTGAAGGGTAGATCATGCCTGCTCAACTTGGTCGACTTCTTTGAGTCAGTCACCAGAGCTGTGGATGAAGGCAAGATGGTTCATACAGTCTACCTTGATCTGGTCAAGGCCTTTCCCCACTTATGAATCATAGAAAAACTCACTAAGCTAAGTATCAACCCCTATATCAAAAGATGGACTGCAAACTGGCTCACAGATAGAACCCATAGTGTGAAAGTAGCTGACTCCAAATCAGACTGCTGACCAGTCACGAGTGGAGTCCCACAGGGTTCGGTCCTGGGTCCTCTCCTGTTTGGTATCTACTTCTCTGAAGTCCAGGCCAACACAAAGGGACTCTGGCTAACAAATCCCGCAGACGATTGCAAGTTGTGAGCTATTATTAACTCCCCAAGTGATGCTGAGATCCTACAGAAAGGCTTCAATAACACCAACGACTGGTGTCAGAACTATAGCCTTAAGCTCAATGCCAAAAAATGTGTCATCACCCCCCTTGGGAAAAACCCGGTTCCCTTGAATTACCACACTGATGGTAGTCCACTGAACACAGAAGACATTATGCCACTGTGGTCATAAAGTCCTTCTATGTGGCACATCTCATTACTAAGGATTTTGCGTCCAGGAAGAAAGAGGTCATTGTCTCCCTCTTCTCTTCCTTCATTAGGCCAGTCATCAAGTACAATGCTGAATTTGACATGTACCTCACTAGACACCTGCAACAACTGGAGAGGCTGCAAAAGTACCTCATAAAGAGGATCCTTGGCCTTAAACACTTGTCCTATATGGACAGACCCAAAAAAACTCCAAATATTCTCTGTCTCATATCACCTACTTAGAGCCGATCTCTGCTTGAATTACAAAGCCATGTCTGACCCAGCTCTGTTACAAATGCTACATCTAAAGAAATCCCAATCCCTCCACACCACACGCTCTAGAGACCTCAAACTCATTACCATAATAAACAGAACATGCTGGGGGGACAGGTTCATAACCCAGAGACTGCCCATGCTATGGAATAGATTTCCCATACATGTCAAGCAAAGCACCTCACTGGCCCTCTTCAGGAGAAATCTTAATGAGTGGATGGGAAATAGAAAATTCACCCTGGGGATCACTCCAGTGGCGCTACTCGACAGAGGCACTAGGAACTAAGGTCAGGTGGCATGATGCCAGGGTAATCCTATGGGCTAGGCTTATAAAGGCTCCAGGGCCATTATCCTAGTACACACATATGAACCTATAAGATGTGGGTCACAGCCAACAACTTTTCTATGTTAATGTGTTTTAGTCTATCTGAAAGACATCAAAGGCCTTGCACTTTTATTCTAATGGAAGATGTCCCTCAAGCAAACCCTGACGTGCTGGTGGTGAGAGACTGGTTTGGAGTCTGAGGAAACAGGGAAAACTCAGTAAGCTGAATTTATGTCCACCAATGCAGTTCCTTTCTTTAAAAGCCCCAAACTGGAATTTAATACTTCAGAAAATGCAAATGTTGGGTCCATGTGCTTTTTGAAACAACTGCATCGTTCTCGTGTGTCACCCGGAACCCTAGGATCCTGAGAAATACTATTTGCAGAAGTCTGAATTCAGGAAAGATTGCAGACAAAAATCCACCTTCTCTTGTGTCAAACAAGCCTTTTGAAGAGAAGTATTTAGAAGGCAGACCAGAAATACAGTACTGTGAGATGAAATCAAGGAGAATTTTGTAATATTTATCAGGAAACCCAGATTAGTCAAAAGAGACATAACCAAAGTTAATGAATCTTGACAGTTGGATAAATTTATAAGTAAGAGTAAGTTCACTTGTAATTCCTGTGGAGTAGTGTATGTTATTGGATGCCGATGTGGTAAAATAAAATGGTATACAGGTCAAACAAAAAGAGCTGTCAAGGTCAGAATTTTAGAACACCTGGGAAATATTCGGAACAAAAATTACAACAGTCCTGTGGCAGATCATTTTTGCAAAGTGCATGAGGGAGATGATTCCACTTTTTTCTTTAGTATTTTGGCAAGACCGTTTCAAGTAAAAAGTGGTAAGCTTAAGCAAAAATTGAGTGTGCTTAAAAGCAAATGATTCTAACCAAGGGGGTTACATTTAGAGGTAGATTATGTTTAAATTGTTCATATTTAGAATATATTATACTTTTATTAGTATGCATAGTTATATTTATTTAAAGCAAACTATTTTGTATTAAACAATTATGTATTAAATAATAATTTTGTATCAAATATATTAAATGCATGTATCAGGATGTTAGAAATAGAGGTTAATGTAATATGTATGTCACTTTAACAATATGGGTTTAAGGCAATGGGATATTTTAAGAAATGTATGGGTAATAGCATTATTAGATAATTGAATAATTAATGAATGAACTTGGTATAAATGTAGAATCCACACTGATGTATGTATCCTTGAAGGCAAGAGGCCGAGGTACCAGATCTTGTGGTGAAAGTAAAGAATTTATTACCTTTGCTGCGTATTTTTTTCTCAGTTGGATAAATACTCTGCAAAGATAAGCAAATCATCTAAATAAGGAAACACGTGAATGCCACTTAATCTGCAATAAGCTATGACCATAGCCAGGCACTTTGTGAACATCCCTGCAACTGTAGGTAATGCAGAGAACTGATAATGTGACAAAAAAAAAAAAAGATAACTTTGGAATTTCCCGATGCCTATGGCTACTGGAATGTGGTAATAAAAAGAAGTTATGTACTCAGCATAACATTTCAACTGTGTTGTCCATTTCCATTTATCCTCTACATATTGGTTTGGTTCCAAACCTAAGAACCAACTTGGGCATTACTACAGCTTGCGAAAACCAAAAACTCCCGAGCTTAACCCTTACCCACAATGCTCCTCTCCTAGTTACCTCAGATCAAGTTTGCTGAAAGACAGACAGACAGAATAAACCCCAAAAGCCTTTGGAGACCATATCTGGGACTATATAACAATGGCAATAACAATAAGTGATATGTGTCCATTATCTATTCCACCAAAAAACTTCAAGGGCTGGGGGAAGGTGAGGGAAGGTGAAAGAGGAGTCGAGGATAAATGAAAATGAACACAGATGAAACATTATGGTGAGTACATAACTTCTTTATCTGATGTTGTCAATTTTCATTTTACCCTCAGTATATGGGACAGAGACCCCAGCTACCTTTGACCTTGGGTGGACTCAAGGAAGGATATTCTTGAGCACCACTGAGCCAAATGACACTCTTCCCCTGGAGACCAGGTCCAATATGTAATGAGTAATAAAGGTATGAGGGAAAGCCCAAGTTGCTGCTACACAAATGTCATCCATAGAAGCCCTAAATTGAAAAACTGCTGAAGTAGTTACAGCTCTTGTAGAATGTTCCTTTAAAGATATAGGCAACTTAAATTTTCTTTTTACTGTAGATAATGAAATAAATTTTTTGAGACATCGGGTTAGCATCACTTTGCTGACTGTTTAGCGAAGTCTCGTAGATAAAAATGACACAAATAGTTGGTCAGCTTTTCTGAAATTCTTGGTTCTGTATAGACACACACATCATTTTCTGTGAACGTCTAATAAATGTAAGCAGTATTCACCTTTTTTAGTAAAACTGGTAAAAATAAATTAATAGTCCAACTGATATTGGTCTCTGACCACTTTAGGCAAGAAGGAAGGACTGGTTCTCAATGAAACTCTATTTTTATGGAAAATCAGGTAAGGAAGTTTACATGATAAAGCTTGTACTCCTAAAATCCTCCTGGCTGAAGTTAGTGCACTAAAAATATGGTTTTCCAGGATAAAAATTTCAGATCGCATTCCGCTGAAGGTTTAAAAGGAGGCTGAAGAATGGCTCGTAGCACAAAATTGAGATCCCGAGGTGAAGTGGGATCTTTGTAAGGGTGTTTTAGCAAAATAATTCCTTTTAAGTAGGCATTGCAAAGCTTATGAGAAGCCAAAGAGGATTGTTTAAAGCCATTATGGAAATTTGAAATAGCCACTAATTAAATTTTTACAGTAGACTGGGAAGCACCTGCTTCAAAAAGTAAAGCTACAAATTCTAGGATTTTATTGATGGGCACTGAAAAAGGATCAACATTGTAATCACGAGCCCAAAAGATAAACCTCCTCCATTTACTAGCATAGAGTTTATGAGTAGCTGCCTTGTGAGAGGCTAAGAGTATAAGACGTACCGGGGAAAAAAGTGAGGGATGCCTAGCTATTAATGGAACTGGAGAAACCATGCTGGCAGCTTGAGGTTCACAATGTTCAGATGGTACAATTCCTCTGGATGAGATAGAAGGTCTGCAGCTGGGTCCAGAATCCAAGGTTGTTGAATTAGATAAGACCAAAATAAATGGGAACCATATTTGTCGAGACCATTAAGGTGCAATGAGGATTACTTTGTTCTTTAACCTGATTGCTTTCTGTAGGACTTTCGGGATTAGAGGAATTGGGGGAAAGACACAGAGCAGTCCGGAGGGCAGAGTGTGGAAAAGAGCATCTCTCAGTGACAGTCTTGCCCAGATAATGCCCCCTCACCCCATCTGGGAGGCATCCGTGGTCACTATGGCTTGGAGTTGTGACAAAACAAAGGGACGGTCTACAAGAATGTCTTCTGAATGTATCCACCAAGCTAAATCTTTTCTGCAAAGATTGGTGATCAAAATCATGTCCAACATGGGTTGGTGTAACACTGACCACTGAGCCGCTAGGAACCACTGTAGTATCCTTATGTGGTATTTTGCTAAGGGAACTACAGTTACAGTTGCAGCCATGGAGTCCAGTGTTTGAAGGACTAGACGAGCAGTTACTTTCATGTTGCTGATTAGCTTCGGTATTTGAACTCTGGTTTTCTGTAATCTCACAGAGGGAAAAGAATCTATGGAAGTTTGAGTATTTAGAAGAGCTCCTATGAACTCTAAATTCTGAATTGGGGTCAATTTTGATTTTTCGTAATTTACAGCTATTCCCAGATAAGTGCATATGTGAAGTACATGGTCTCTTGCTTCTAAAAACTGATGCCTGGTCGGAGTGGTAATAAACCAATTGTCTAGTTATGGAAACACCTAGAATCCTTGCAGTCTCAAGTGAGCTGCTACTACTGCCGTACACTTGGTGAACACCTGGGGGCTGTGGTGAGACTAAAAAGCAAAACTGAATTGAAAGTGATTGGCTCCCAGCCGGAAGTGGAGGAATCTTCTGGATTTCTTGCCTATCTTTATATGGTAATACACATCCTGAAGATCTACTGAGCACATCCAATCATCTTTTTTCCAAAAATGGAAGAATCGACTGAACAGTGACCATCCAGAATTTGGTTTGATGAACTGATTTGTCCAGTACACTTAGATCCAAAATCGGTCTCCATTCCCCTGTCTTTTTTGGCACTAAAAAGAATCTTGAGTAAATTCCAGACTCTCTCTGGTCGGGTGGGACTGTTGGATAACTTTTTTCCAGCAGTTTTTGTATTTCTAGAACTATTTGTTTCCTGTGACTGGGTGGAACATTGGGGATTTTCTTGCGTATGGGTAGAGGAAGGGAAAAAAGGAATTGTATGGCCTCTGGATATCATCCTCTGCACCCAAACATCCAAAGTTATTTGTAGCCAGGCATTTTGGTGCAGGGATAAGCATCCCTAGACTGCCTCCAGAGAAAGACAATCAGGCCTCCTTTCTGGAGCGCTGACAGGATTTACCATTGAAAGAATCTCAGAAACCTACTGTTTACTCTCACTCTACTTTCCCTCAATTCTGAAGCCCCTCCACTTACACATTTCTACTTCTAGCCACTACTCTAATTATACCTTGCTTCTTTTCATTATATTACTTACAGCCTTAACTTCTGTTTACCTGCTGGATTTATTATTATTGTTTCTCCTGTTACAACCTATTACTACAATTTTTGTATATATAGCTATGTACTATTCCATTGAGTACATTATGTTCTTCTTATCCATTGTATCCATAAGATTTTTTTGCTCTTTAATATTGTTAATTTGTCTCTATTTGTATGTATTTGTATGTCTGTTTGGGGCTTTTCCCCTCGGGTCTCCACTGATAAAGGGTAAATTCTTACCCAGCTGGACCAACCCGGTTAACAAATGCGAAATAAATAAATAAATAAATGAAACTCTGATTTTGCGGTCCGCATCTTCCATTTAAAGTTGCCCCCCCCTGCTCCTGGAATAACTATATCCACATGTCCTGCAAAGGCCCCTGGGACTTTTTCAACCACATTTTTCCACTGCTTCTCTGATTTCTACAGAAAGGTAATTGAGGAGTGGGAAAAACATACGCCCACCACAGAAAGGGACTTTCCATCCTTCTCACACCTGGATAATGTTTCTCTAACTTTCGGGCCAAACAAGGATGATCTGTCAAAAGGTGAATTGGCGAATGAACATTTAAATGGCTCTGCAAAGTCACATAGGCGCATCCAGACATGTCTCTTAATGGCAACACCTGAACCCGCTGCTCTGATGGTCCCGTCAGTTGCATGAGCGATGAGCCTCATGGACAAATTAGACACAGACTCCAGGGTAGCCAACTAGGAAGCCACTTTTTTTGGACATCCTCAGAAGTGGTTCATGTGAGGGTATGCAATAACTCCTTGAACAGATCCCTCTGAAGTCTGGTGAAATGTGCCAAGAAATTCAAGGACCTTAAGGCAAGGATCAACAAAGCACAGACCCACTTCCAAAAACTTATACATCGCCTGAGACTCTCTGTTGGGTGAATGGATAGAGGAACTCACTTCGGTTAGTTCCTTATTTGTGGCTGCCGCTAAGACCATGGCATCAACAGCTAATCCTTTGGCCCAGGACAATTTGTCTTCAGGGGTGGACAGAATTTTCTCAGGTCTTCTGGGGATAAGCTCAACAGTGTCAGGGGCCTTCCACACCTGCTTTGAGATCAACTGAATAAGCTTGTCAGTGGGTGGAGTCACTCAAGAGCTAGAAGATCGAGTTCCAAAGGCCTGCAGGTACACTGACTCCTCGGAAGAGGGATGTTGAGAATTCCAGTCACTCCTCTGTTTCAATATTTCCAGGATGTCTCCAAAGGAGACATCATCAGGGGGTGACCTTGGGGATCACTCACCTTCATCGAAGTCAGTGTCTTCGGTGATTGATTCCTCTGGGGAGTTCAAGTGCTTCCTCTTGCACTTTTTCTTCTTAGGGACCTCCTCAGTGGGGTGATCTGGAGAGGTATCAGAAGAGGAGAGCACTGTTATCTGAGACTCCTGCGGTCTTTGCACTTGCTGACTCAGTGGGAGTGCAGGTTGAATACCTGGGCGCGAGGAGGAAAGGGACACTGGCTCAGAAGTAGAATGGGCTGACTGCTGCAGTCACAGCTCATTCCATGGCCTTGAAAGCTGGACTCCCTCCAAAGAGGGAAGGGAGACCGGAACCGAAAAAGAGTGGTCACTCCCTGCTTCGAGAAGACAGCCTCCAAGATGGTAGCTGGAGCTAGAAGCCCAAAAATGCAGAGACAGTTCCAAAAAAAAAATAGGTGTAAACTCATGCTCCCCGGAGATGGCAGGATCGACCCGCCCCATGAGGCCTCCAAATCTGACAAGACCGAAGAACTCCGAGTAAGAACCTGTTACAAAGATAGGAATATCTCCAGAACTGATGCAGTCAGGACTGGACGGTTTGGAGCCAGAAAATCCAATAATTCTGGAGAAGTCAGAACAGGAAAACCTGGAAAGGTAAAGAAAGAATCAGTTCCCAAACCCGAGGGGGCTGGGGCTGAAGGTGTACCTGACAACCCTCTTGCCCAGAGTATCTTCAGTTAAGCTCTTGGTGAAACGGATCAAAAGGGAGGAGGGTGATTTTAGCCTTTCCAGAAAGGGTGAAGGTAACCTTCCTGCAAAGGGGTTGACAAAGGTGAATATGATGTCCTTGGAAGATCTATAATGGATGGCTGATCGATTTGCTTACTCTGTGTCAAAATAGTCAATAATGGAAGAGATGTCTGCGATGACAGTTTTAGTGTCGAAAGATTGAAGTGCTCCTATGCCAAAACTCTAGGTGGCAAAGACTTTGTCCGAGCCAATAAACTTGGTTCTGTAGGTCCTTTCAAGACCGAAGTTTTAGTAGAGGAGTTGGTTGGTTCCAAGGGTTCTAAAGGAACTGAAGACTTAGCCTTTTTTTGAGGACAGTGCCAATGGAGTAGAAGGCACTGATAGGCTTCTCTTTTTTTTCCCATAACTTTGGAAGATGAAGACGAAGAAGGAGAAGAAACATCTGTCTTACTCCTAACTTTGTCAGCATCGGATAATGCCTCACTGAAGGCTGATTGAAGCATATCTTTCAAAATAAGTTTATTATGTCTTTCCACTACTGGTTGTGACTGAAAATGTGGCAAACAGAGCAGTCCTCTTGAAGATGAACAGGGCCTAGGCAAGAAACACAGCGAATGGGCGTCTGACACAGTAATTTTGTACCCGCATTTCAGCACCTTTTGAAACCAGCAACTTTTGGTTTATCTGCCATAGTGAGAAAAATTCCAATCTTTGTAAATAATTGGCAGCCACAGGACAGATATACAAACCACACACACACACACACACACACACACACACACACACACATATGCACACAGATAGAAAGCTTCAGAAACAGCAGTTTTTAATAGAAAAAGCAGTAGCAGGAAGAAAACAATCAACAATTATAGTTAAGAATACACCAAGGTGTACGGGAGAAGGAAAAACTATCAATGATGATAATTTAGAATACACTGAAGTGCACAGAAAGAGGAGGAGAGGATAACCTTAAAAGCATAAGAAAGAAGTGGGTAGGCAAACGACTAAAGATAAAGGAGAAAGAAGCAGAAACTCTTTCAAAAAATTTTTGTAGCAAAAAGCTTTACTTAGTTTGAGAGCAATGGTGTTTGTCATGAAAAGCAGCAAACGAAATCTGAGGTAACTAGGACAGGAGCATTGTTGGTAAGGGTTAAGCTCAGGAAGTGGTGGCTTTCGTGGGCTGCAGTAACAGCCGAGTTGGTTCTGAACCCATGTGTCAAAGATAAAATGAAAACTGACAACATCAGATGCATCTTTTAAATCTAGTGTTACCAAGTAACTCATGGGAGAAATGAGGTGTAACGGGTTATGTAAGGTCAACATTTTGAATTTTGGAACTTTTACACATACACTTAGAAATGAAAAATTTAGTAATGGTCTCCAACAGGCATTTTCTTTGGTATCAGAAATATTGTTTTATAGAAGACTTTCTCCCTTTGACTTGCAGTTAGTGGTTTTATGACTTCTTGGGTGAGTAAACACTGAATAATCTGAGGAAAAAAATTCTTTTTGGTTCAGAGGTGGTGAGGAATTCCCCTGAAAGAGTTTTTATGCCCAGTGCTACCTGTAAACCTCCTGCGCCACTTTTAGAACCCAAGAATTTGAAACTATCTTTTGCCAAAGAGGGTATAGAGGACCAATGTGTGGGACAGATTTGCAGAAATATGGGCAGGAGGACAGGGGTGAAGGAATGCTGGCATAGTCATCCTGTACTGTTGGTCTGTTCCTTTTTCTGAAATGTCCCCGTTTCTTGTTATTTCCTGCTGGCCATCTCTTCATAGCACTTTGTTAGCCAGAAAATGGCTAGCTTTGCACATTTGTTTTTTATGTAAAAAAGGAAGGCCTAAAAAATTTGTATTAGACTACAGGAAAATCTTAGAATCTCCCCAAGTCAATTTCCCCCTTTATCATATTTTTTTGAGAACCTGGGTAGCAGAAGAGTCAAATAATACTTACTTATCTAAAGAAGAACCTAAGATTTCAGATTTTACTTCATCAGCAAACTTTTGGTTATGTACCCAAGCATATTTTCTCAACACTGTAGCACAAGCAGGGGTCCTAGGCACAGTATCTGCACAATCATACACACTCTTCAAAGCATGTATGGATATCTGGGTCAGGGCTGAAACACTTTAGTTCAAAAGGAGCTTTCTTCTCTGTAGAAAGAGTGGAAGCCAATTCCCTCAGAAAATACATAAGGCAAAGCATAACCTTCCACCTATATGCCTGCTAATTCAGAATTCCGAAGGCTAAAGTGGAAGAAGAAAACACTCTTTTACCTATATGGTCCAACATCTTTCCTTCTTTGTCATCAGGAGAAGGACTTTTGTTAAGGACCAACCTGTTGCCAGCATGAGACTCCCATTGAAATTGCTACCACATCAGATCTAAGGTGAGAGAAAATAAATGTATTAGCCTGAGGTACCTTACACAGTTTATCTGCTTTTCTAGGGACCGACAGCTGGTTATCAGAGTGATTATAGGCACCATTCAACACATCCTCCACGGCTGGCAGTTTAGGAGGAATGGGACAGTAATGAGGTATTTCCATTTGTAACATATCATACTATCTTCTCATTTCAGGTGTAGCATATATTTATTCTCATAAAATACTTCATTCCTCCTTGCCATGGTTTGATTAAAAGGAAATCCCTCCACATGAAGATAACAATTAATATTTTCCTCAAAATCAGAGGGCTGGGCTTGGGAGTCTGTAGGAGAAGAAGCCCTATATTTGTCAAAATCAGAATCCTCAGACCCAGTTTCCTTAAGAACTGCTTTACAGGGGATGTCCACTTGTAATGGCTTCTGTATACAAGTATTCAGTGCCTGTAAATCCTGTCTTGCCAAGGAAAGAGAAACTTAGCTTTCTAAACTGTAATTGCTTCTTCAGATGAACAATGTTTAATCTTTTTTCTCATAATAGGAGTTCCTGGGAAAGAAGGCCAACTTGGAGGAGGGATGTCTTCCCGGTATAATGGTCTCTTGTCTTGGTTACCTCAAGAAGGATCTCTCGATGTGTCTCTCAGACCTAAAGAAGATTTTTCTCCCATGTCTGTATCGGACACTAGAACAGCCAAAGATGATGTGGCTGACCCCTGGCTCATGATGGTTGAAAGGACTATAACAGAGGAAGTCAAAGTAGTAAGTGAGTGGTCTGAGGAACCACCAGTGACCACTGCAGGTTCATAAACTATTGGCTGAGGTGTAGACTGAGTCTGTCACAACATCAACAACTCCTTGGAAAATGACTTTTTTTCTTTCCTGGCACAATGGGAGAAGAAAGAACCCGCATGACCAGAAAAAGTATCCATGATGCAGCTGAAGAAGAGGAGTAAATAAACTTTTTTTTAAATGGCAACAATTCTGTGTGGAGGGGTTCTCCAACAGGGATTTATCTGCCAGAAATTATGCTTTTAGCTGACTGCTGCTACAGTGAAGCTACAGAGATACGTTTTCTCGAGATGAGTAGAAATTAGTGAAGAACTCTTCACCATGTCTGCTGATTTCCCTCCTTGGAATTAGACAATCAGGTGGGTGGGAGCAGAGCATTTGGAAGCTGTCCGGTTGTTTCCTAGACAGGAAACAATCCATATAGCATAAGAGCTACTGCAGCAGTGGAATTGATGAACATCATAAAATTCTACATATGGCCCTGGTAATAGAGAACTCTAAAAGCCAAAATATCTATAGAAAATATAACTCTCCCCAAACCTGTTTAGCACCTTACCTTCTTTATCCCCTGGAGAGGGGGTTAGGATTCACCAAAAGTCTGTTGCCAGCTGACAATGAGGCAGAAATGGCTGCAGGATTATACCAAAGGTGAAGAAAAATCAGCAGTTAGGGTGAAGAGTTATTCACTACTTTCTACTCATCTTGACAATAATGTGTTAGACTGGGAAAGTCTATAAAGTTTATCAGCATTTTTAGGGACTGAAGACTGGAAATGAGGATTATTACAGGCAATATTACAGACATCCCCCCAGGCTGGCAAAATAGGAGTAACATGGAGACCTCCACTTGTAATAACTCATAGCACTCTTCTGACTCATTATTTTCAAGATTTTCTCTAACACAATAGTGCTCTGGTAGATATTTTTGAATTCCAGGACCAACTGTCTGCAATAAACTCCTGCCTAAGGTAAGAATACTACCTTTATGTACTAAATGTGTATCCTTAGATAAATAATGTCTAACCTTTTGTTTCTTTATCTCTGCTGAAGTATCCCTGGAAGATGACTAATGGGGATGGCTTTTTATCCCGAGCAAGAGATCTCCTTCTCTACCAACCTTGAGAAGAATCTCCTGGAGTATCTCCCAGACCCAAAAAGGAAAATGGTTCTTCCTTGCCCTTAATGGACAATGGAATGGCCACAGAGGAAGTGTCTGACCCCCAGTTCTTGATGTCAGAAGAATTAACACCAAAGGAACTCAAGAGAGACCAGAGTAGGAGCTTAGTAACAAGGAATGGCCACTACAGGATCCATCAGTGACTGACATACACAATGAGTAACATTAACTAAAAGGTCTCATGTTTAGTAGGTTTCTTCTTTTCAAGTACAGTAGGAGAAGAACCAGAAAGACTAGACTGAGTATCCATGCTGTGACCGAGGAAGAAGCCCAATTGCTGGCAAGCAGAACTGGAAAGAGTCATTTGGTAGGCAAGTTGTCATAAAATGTTCAAAATCAGCACACATACAGTTACACTTCACAACACAGTCTTGAAAACCAAAGTTGTTGCACAAGCAGTACATAAAATCCCTGAATGAACAGTAACTCCTTTCCCTGCACTATCACAACAGAAAACAAAAGCTCAGGTAAGTTATCGTGAAGTACACAAACACTATAAACAATGTCTGTACTTTTAATACTCTCAAGTAAAACACTTTACAAAAATACAGTTTTAACACAAAAAATACCTCACAAAAAGAAATAAGTCTTTAAAGCTAGTAATGCGGTTCCTTACAGGAAACTACTGATACTTAAATAAATACTAGATTTCTTAAAGAGAAATGCCACTTTTAGTCAAAAAATATTTTAAAAAATGCTCTAATCTGAAAAGGGCAATGAATTCTTTGTGGATGGGGAGACTTACCTACCAGAAATAAAGTTGCAGATTGACTGTAGCTCCTAAGAACATCCTTAGTTGCTTCCTGTGAGGCAATATGAAAGTACTGAAGTCACTTCCTTCTAGCTCCTATTTATTTGACGGATGCTGGCCAATCAACCGTGGGTGGGAAGGTGAGGATGGGAGCCAGAGTTTTTGAAGCAGGCCAGTTGTTGCTTCCAAGGCAGGAAACAACCCCAAATGGCCAAAGGCTACTGCAGTAGTGGGGAATGATGCACATTAACCATGCCTTAAGTCTTCAATGGGTACTAATATGCTTCTACCCAATGCCATGTATGTGCATCTTGAAAGCTGTGATTCTCTCAGCTGCTGGCAGTGTTTCTGCTGCCTGTGTAATGTGTGGGATGCACATGGACAAGATGCCCTTTCTAAACACAGGTGATGTAGGAGGGAGATTCATTTGTCTCTGCAGTCCCCCTCACCTGTGGGGGTGGTGAATGTTCGCTCCACTGTCAGTGGTGCTGAAAGAGCCACTATGTTCTTGGACTGTGTCATGTGAACAATACTATCATCATCAGCCTTTACAGATGCATCAACCTCAGGCATCTGCAGACCTACATTCTTGGATTTACTCTCAGTGGATGTATAAATCAGTATGTAAACTGAAAAGTGCGATTCCAAACACTGCCTGCATCAGACAAAGCTGCATACTAGGAATATAAAAAGGCTCTGAACACACACACAGCCATTAGTGTAACATGTCCATTGCTATCCTTGTGTCCATGGGTGACAAAAAGGTAGTATGCTACGTACGAGCACACTGTGTAGAAGTGCTGCTTTACACTGACATGACACACAAATTACAGTTGTGTAAGTAAACTTAGCATAATGGTAGATATTCAGATAGATGACTGATTCAGTAGTCTAAGCTATACTCCATGTATCTTGCCAAAGACTGTATGTCCAGTATCCAGAGCTTCATGGCACCTTCCAAACACCCATATAATCCGAGAAGATCATGCTGATATAAAAGTAGATGTACAGGTGCCAAAATTCAGAAATTTCTTGCCTCTCAGACAAGGGAGGCTGCAGACCTAAATACCAAAATATGTGGTAGGAAAAAAGGAAACTGGTAGAGTTCAGAGGAACCCTACCTTGGCAGATAGACGAGGTAGAAGAATAAACTCTAATAAGAAAGAAAATCCACCAGAAAGACCAGAAGGGGTTGGGGATGAAGGGTAAAGGAGATGAAGGGTAAAAGGGAGAGTGTTAACACTAACAGTAAGCTATTCTGACCTCTACTGTTACTGTACCTTTACTTGCACAACTGTAATTTGCTCATCATTACATCATTGCTGAAGTAACCTCAGCTATATAAGACTATTACTAAAGCTGAGATGGTCGGGAAGGGTGAGGAAGGGCCAGGGTACAAGTAGCTCTGAACAACAGTCCTAGCAAAACCTGATCCTCATCTGGAGGAGACAATATTATAATGCTTAGAGAAAGTGTGTTCAAATGACCGTGTGTTGCCTCTAGAATATTTGTATAAGCCCGTCATTTCCAAAAATCTATAGAAGTAGCCACAGCACTGGTAGAATGGGCTTTGACTTTGGTGGATGGGCCTTTTCATGATGAGACTAACAAAACTGGATAACATAAAATGACCATTTGTAAAATTTGCTTTAACACAGGCTGTCCCTTCTTCCTTTCAGAGGCAACGGACAGTTGATGGGAACTTCTGAAATCTTTTGTTTTGTCAATGCAGTACGAGTCTCAGAAGTGACAGCCAGCAACAAGATAGTCTTTCAAGTGCAAAATTTGAGAGTAGAAGATGGAGCTGTTTCAGAGGGAGGCAAAGTCAGCTTTTTACAATGTTGAGGGGGTCTATATTATTATCATCAAAGGATAACATTGTCAAATGGCATTTCATCGGAAATGCTGTTAATCAGACCCAGCACATCCTCACACTAATTATATATACCAACTCCGAGATCACACACAGTAGGAAAAACACAAATTTCTTGATCCCTACAGTAACGTGCTCTCAGTCAGAATGGTTCGACGAACGGCATGTTCGATAAAATGCCATCCAAAATGCTGTTAGATGATGCTATCCTTTGAGGAAATAATGACCCAAGTTGAGGCTCTAGGTTAAATGCACAGGTTTCCTCACTGGTGTTAGATGCAGCACCCCTTTCAGAAATTGTCTGACCTCAGGCCTGGACATAACAGGCATACTGATGGGTAAACAGACAGAGATGGCTGATAGGTGGGCTTTGATGGAGAAGTATCCCAGACCTGCATTCAAGAACTCATACAAGTAAGTAAAGATGAGAGGAGCCTCTGATTTTGAGCAGTCCTGATTGTTTGTATGACACCATACAGAAAAGCTCTTCTGTTTCGCCATAAAGGATTTTCAAGTGGTGGGTCTCCTTGCCTCCTGGAGAACCCAAAGCATGCACTCAGAAAACTGACGTCTGAAATGGAACAGAAACCTATCATCCACAGACATAGGTTTAGGGATGACAAACTGAGAGGAAGTAGTTATCCCTTTTGCTATGCGATGAGGTCCAATTTGTGGGGTAGTTTGTGTACCTGGCTAAATGGAAGAGAAGGGGGGACCAATGCTGCACTGACCAAAAGGGTGAGTAGGATATATATATTTTTTTCTTTCTGGATCTTTAGTGATACTTTTTTTAAACACACCTTTATTCAATCACTTGTGACATAGACAATTTTACATTCATACAAAAGTAATCAAACTGGATTAACAAATCAACATTAGCAAACATTATACTTCACATTTATTGTTATATGTCGTATAACCTAAGCAACATTACATAAATTATTCAATTCCTGCCCCCCCCCCTTTTTTAAAGGAGAAACATATTTTTAAACCATCACTTATGGCATAAGCAATCACACATTTATATAAATGAAAACAAAACCACACTGACAAAATCCTGCATTTTCCAAGCATTTTACATCACAAACCATAATGGCACACCCCCAGTTGCAAACATTATACATCACTTACAATCTACCCATTCATTTTCAGTCAAACGTTATATAACTCATTTCAGTCCTGTCTTCTTTTAAACCTCATTCCTCCCCTGTACAGTGGATATAAAAAGTGTACACACCCCTGTTAAAATGCCAGGTTTTTGTGATATAAAAAATGAGACCACAATAAATCATTTCAAAACTTTTCCCACCTTTAATGTGACCTATGACCTGTACAATTCAATTGAAAAACAAACAAATCTGTTAGGGGAAAAAAATATATTAAAAAAAAAAACGTACAATAAGCCGGTTGCATAAGTGTGCACACCCTTAAACTAATACATTGTTGAAGTACCATCTGATTTAATTACAGCATTCAGTCTTCTTGGGTACACACCTGCCATCAATTAAAGAGACTCTGACTAACCCCAAATAAAGTTCAGCTGTCCTAGTAGGATTTTCCTGACATTTACTCAGTTGCCTGCTACAGCAAAGGCCATGGTTCGCAGAGAGCTTACGAGGCATCAAAGGGATCTCTCACTGTTGAAAGGTATCAGTCAGGAAAAGGGTACAAAAAAATTTCCACAGCACTCGATATACCATGGAATACAGTGAAGATAGTCATCAAAAAGTGGAGAAAATATGGGAAACAGTGATGTTGCAAAGAACTGGATGTGCCTCCAAAACTGATGAAAAGACAAGATGAAAACTGGTCAGGGAGGCTGGCAAGAGACCTACAGCAACACTGAAGGAGCTGCAGGAATTTCTGGCAAGTACTGGTTGTGTACTACATGTGACAACAATCTCCCATTTTCCCCATATGTCTGGCCCATGGGGTAGGGTTGCAAGACGGAAGCCTTTTCATACACAGAAAAACATCCAGGCCTGGCTAAAATTTGTAAAACAACACATCAAGTCTCCCAAAAGCATGTGGGAAAATGTGTTATGGTCTGATGAGACCAAGGTTGAACTTTTTGGCCACAATTCCATAAGGTACATTTGGTGCAAAAAACAACACTTTGCATCACCAAAAGAACATCACCCCCACGGTGAAGCATGGTGGTGGCAGTATCATGCTTTGGGGGTTGCTTTTCTTCAACTGGAACTAGGGCTTTAGTCAAGGTGGAGGGAATTATGAACAGCTCTAAATACCAGTCACTTTTGGCCCAAACCCTTCAGGCATCTGCTAGAAAGTTGAAGATGAAGAGGAATTTCACCTTTCAACATGACAATGACCCCAAGCATACATCCAAATCAACAAAAGAATGGCTTCACCAGAAGAAAATTAAAGTTTTGGAATGGCTCAGACCTAAATCCAATAGAAAATCTATGGGGTGACCTGAAAAGGGCTATGCACAAGAGATGCCTTCGCAATCTGACAGATTTGGAGTGCTTTTGCAAGGAAGAGTGGGCAAATATTGCCAAGTCAAGATGTGCCATGCTGACAGACTCCTACCTAAGAAATCCAAATGCTGAAATTAAATCAAAAGGTGCTTCAACAAAGTATTAGTTTAAGGGTGTGCACAAGTATGCAAACAGCTTACTGTACGTTTTTTTTTTATATATATATACATTTTTTCCCCTAACAGATTTGTTTGTTTTTCAATTGAATTGTACAGGTTATAGGTCACATTAAAGGTGGGAAAAGTTTTTAAATGATTTATTCTGGTCTCATTTTTTATATCACAAAAAACTGGCATTTTAACAGGGGAGATGTACACTTTTTATATCCATTGTATGTGTTGTTCCCACAGTTCTCATTTCTTCCTATGTAGTTTGCTTCTACCCTTTTCTAAAGATCTCAGTTCCAGTTGTTTTATCTCTGTTACTATATTCACTACTTCAAATATAGCTAGCTTAGATTTTTGATTTCCATTTTCTATTAATTGCTTTTTTGGCAAACACCATAATTAGACACAGCAAGGCCTTACTATGTCTAGGCAATTCTGATTCTGTATCACAGCTCAAAAGAATCACCTCCCTCATCACACCAATCCACCTACCCAGCAGACAATGCATCCTGCAGGGAATCAAAGTCCACCAACCCACTGCACTCCAAGAAAATATGTCCTCAAGTACCTCTTTCTTCCCAGTCACACCTCCAACATTTGCTGACTACCTGAGGAAAAATTTTCTGGAGTCTATTTGGGGTATAAAAATATCTATGTAAACATTTCCAAGCAAAAATACTAAATTTTCCGAATGTTGTATATTTGGGAGACATACATATATTCTCCCATTGTTTCTTTGTAAAATGCTTATCCAATCCTTTCTGACCTCATCTGATTGATTTTTATAGTTATCATGCAATATTTTATATGGTCTACTAATTATTCTATTTTTAATGGCAGCTTCTGTACTAGATTCTACTAAAAACTCTACCAGTGCTGGTCTTTTGTTTAGGACCCTCCTATTTCTTTCTCTTTGCTTATACTCAGATATCAGTCCTTAATAGGGAAGGTAATCTCTTAACCTGCAGTCCAAATAAATTCTTGGCATCTTCCCATTCTATTACCTTTCCCTCTCTAGTAAATTGCTCCCAATACCTTGGTTCCTTTGCCAGTTTTCTCCAATAAATTCCAGCCCCCTCTTGCCTATGTCTATATCCTGAACTACAGTCATCTTTATCGGCAGAATCTCCTTTCTCCATTCCCATATTGGCTTGGTTCTTAGCATACTTTATACTACTTTATGGATATAGTATTTTGTAAGATTGTTATTCTCCTTAAAAGCCTTCATCCAAAATCCCACTCTCTCCTTGTTTCTTGAGCTTCCCCCCTGTTTCAACATCATTCCTTTTCACTTTGGGAAGCTTAACTGTGTAGCTCTGAAATACCCCTCCAAATTGGGTAATCCCAATCTGCTCTGTTCTACTGGAAAAATCAGCTTATCCCACTTGACACTTGCCATCTTCCCCTCCCAGATAAAGTCCTTCAGCTCTTTATTAATTGCTATCCACAACTTCTCCTCTGGCTGATAAAAATATAAGACTAAAGAGACTAAAAACATTTTGAGTGCTTGTAGCTTACTATCCATATCCATATAACAAAGCTTCCATTTTCTCAGCTTTTGTATTATATTTTGTTTAGTCTCTTCCCACATATCCTTAGCTGCCACACCAAAATCATTTTTAATCCACACTCCTAAATACTTCATTTTATCATGTCCCCATAAATACGGATACTGCTGAACCAATTTGCATGTAGGTACATAATTTACCTCTACTGCCTTTGTTTTACCTTCATTAATTTTGCATCCAGAAAAGATCTGAAACTGTCTCAAGATGTTCCCCAACACTGTAATGTCTCTTTCTGTTTTTTTCAGGTATAAACTAATATAATCTGCAAAGAGGGCCAGCTTTTCTTGACTACCATACCAATTATACCCTTGAATTTCTGAGCCTCTTATTTTCTTTGCCAGTGGTTCTAAATATAATGCAAATAACAAAGTAGAAAGAAGACACCCCTGCCTGGTTCCTCTGCTGAAACAGAAATTATTAGACAGCACCCCACCCACTTTAATTTTCACCTCAGATCCTTCACATATCCTCCTAAGCAACCTTATAATTTTTTTCAGGAAATGCAAATGCTTCCAATGCCTGTTCCAAAAGTCCCAGCTTACTCTGTTAAATGTTTTTTTCTGCATCAAGACCCACCAACAACAATGGTATCTTTTTGCATCCTGCTTCCCTCTGGATCATCAGTGTTCTGTTAGTGTTGTCATATGTTTGCCTCCCCTCCACAAAACAACACTGATCCATATCTATCAATTTTGGCATTGTTTCTGTTATTCTTTTAGCCATTATAGACATAAACACTTTATAACCATGGTTTAGTATTTAAATGCGCCTGTATGAAGCTGGGTCTGATGGATCTTTACCCTCTTTAGGTATTACACCTACTACTGCTTACTTCCAGGATGTTGGTACTTCTCCTCCTCTGAAAAGACTGTTAAACAAAACCTTCCAGATCTCTTATCAGTTTTTAACTGCTGAAATTACTGTTAACTTTACCCATCCTCTTCCCCTCCCAAATCATTTTTGAACATTAATAACATGAAGTAGGGCATATGCTTTAGAGTCCCCCATGAGTCCAACAAATTCTGAAACAGTCCAATATTTCCAGATTTTCTTGTTCTGTCATATTTCACACATATAGTGCCAGATTCAATAAAGTCTAAGTGTAAACAATATGTATTCGATACAATTCTTACCACATTTTTGTGCTTTCTAGTCACACAGAGAGATTACACTAAGTGTATATGTAGTCTACATTTTGTGGTAACCTTTATGAATCCCTGTCAATATTTAAAGCTGCAAGTACATCATTAGGAAAACTCAAAGTAGGAGGATGATGGTGCGAGTTACGTCTGTGTTGTCTGTTCATTAAGAACAGTGTACACTTAGTGTAGGCTTTACTGAATCCGGCCCATAATTATTGCACTGTAATCCCATATTAAGCTACTGGTTTTATTACTGTTCATCGCCAATCTCCCATTTCCTGTCTTTGCTTTGTTTCCAATATACTCTCGATTCTTCTAGTCAACTCTTGTGCTCCCTTCCTTCGCTCCAACATTTCCATTGAAACATTGGTAAAAGTTTTATAGGTACAGTCTCTCTGTGGTCTTTATTACCATAAGAACAAGAAGAAGAATCTTCTGTTTCATAGCTCACATTTTGTTGGACAAACTTTTGTATTTCCTCCACAGCATGTACTTCATCAAAAATGATTTTGTCCCTCCAGGGAAGAATGCTTTGAAGGAAGCTGGGTACAGCTGTTTGAATCTCACACCTGTGTCTCGACATTCTCTGACTAGTGGAACAAATTTGCTTCTCTTCTGCCTGGTGTACAATGATTAATCATTCTCTACAAATACTCTGCTGTCTCCCACTTCTAGTACTTTGTCCTTCTGCCACAGTTCTGTCAAAATCAACTCTTACTGGTAGGACTGCATCTTTATTATTAAAGTTCTAAGTTGCTTTCTCATAGCCAGGTTTGGAGCGTGCACACAATTTGCCCTTTCAACTAACAATTCCAGCTGCAGAATACCAGTCCACGTGCTTAGTTGTGTTTTCATAAAATTAATGCAGTCTGTTCCTTCCACCTTCTCTGGTACAGCTGAAGTCTTAGGTTTTCCCTATGTACTCTAATTTTATTATTTTTTTAAAACACCTCTTCCTGAGCAGTCTCATATTCATCCAGCGTTTTCTTCATTTCGACCTCTGATTTTTTTCAGCTTTATCACCTCAGCTGAATATTTGTTTAAAGCTCCTTCCACTTTTTTTCAGCCTTTTTTGTGTTGATATTCTCCATCAGTGCTTCATTTATTTTTAACCAGGTCTGTGTGTAACTGTCTTGTATCTTCCTGTAGGTTACTGGAATTCATGTCAGGAGGTTGCATTGTTTTGCAACTGCAGAACTTTCCTCAGTCAGTGTTTCTTCCTCACTTTTTGTAGCCAATTTTTTTCCAGGTTTCATACCCATAAACACAAGTCTACTGGCCTTCTCTGCTGAATTTCTGTTTTCACACTGGGAGAGCAAGAATTAAGCTGTTACTTAATGTGCAGCCATCTTGGAAGTACTTGATCTTTAGTAATAGTTTTGATATTAGATGGAATGGAGGAAGGTGTAAAGGAATGTATCTGTCCACTGAAAAGTGAATTCAATTGTCCTCCATGACAGGATGCAAGGAGTCCTGGTGCAAAAGAGGAGGAACTGCTTACTGCTCTCCAAGGCAAACAAATCTTTCTGTAGTGTTCGCTACTTGTGGAGTATGTCTAGAAAGACCTGTCAGTTTAGAATTTACTCATGGGGTCCTCGATGGACCTGCTTATCAAGTCTGCCAAAACACTGCCCTGTGATGGAATTTTTACTGCCTGGAGGGACATGTTCCTCTGAATAGCTAGGTCCCATGCAATCTGAGCTAATCTGCATAGTTGGTAGGATCTGTTTTTACCTTGCTTGTTTATGTACCACATGAGAGTAGCACTGTCTGTGATAACTCAGAGGACCCGATTTCCAGAGGTATGAGGAAAACCTGAAGAGCTTGGATAAGAGCTCTCATCACTTCCAGACTAGTGTGTTCTTTTCTGAATTTGGGCTGCAGGCCATGGCCTTTGTGAATACATGTCCAAGCCCTCCAAGACTTGTCTGAAGCATGTGTGTAAATTTCTTGACATGAAAGTCTGCGCCTTGAAAGGTAGCCGTGGACTTTGGTTCACCTGGGTCAGCCAACAAAAGATCTCCTCCATGAGACAAGGTATGAGGGGGATCTTTGTGTCTAGTGGGTATGAGTGTTGGGACCACACAGTTCTCAAGGTACGACTGTATTTATCTCATATGCAACCTGGCTAAAGAGAGCACTGGAATGGTTGCCGCCATGAATGCCAGTGCTCTTAGAATCTTCCTGGCTAAGCATGCCTTGAGGGAAGGTGTGGACTGGAACTACACTGTACGGCTTTGCATCTTTTCCTGAGGTAAGCAGGCCTGCATCTACCTTTTTATTATCCAATCTGCAGTCCAGGAAAACTAGGTCCTTATTGGGCTGGAGGGAGGATTTTATTTTACAGTTGATTGTGAACCTCAACTGCAGGAGAAGGTTGACAGTGAAATTGAGGTGCAGCAGTAAAATACGAGGCAAAGAGGCCTGAATCAGTAGATCATCTAAATAGGGAAAAATATGAATTCTCTAAATCCTGCAAAAGGCCATCAGTGGAGCTACGCACTTTATAAACAGTCTGGGGGCAAAGCAGTTAATGGAAACTGAGAAGAGCCAGTTCCAGATCCCATGAATTTCCTGCAGGAGGAGCAAATGGAAAAGACTTGGGATGCCTGTGGGAGAATAAAGGGCAACAGAGTCTGGAGGGAAAGCATTTTGAAAGTTGGCACTTTGAGAAATGTGTTCAACAATGAGAGATCCCATGTGGATCTCCATTATCCTTCCTTTCATGGAACCAGGAACAGTCTGGAGTAAAACCCCATTCCCACAAATTGAAGAAGCTCTGGTTCTATCATGCCTCAGGCATGTAGTTCCTGAAGGATAGGAGGAAGAAGCTTAGAATGATTGTGGTATTGGGGGATACCGTTCAAGGGAGGAAGTTCCTTCCAAGACATGGAGTAACCCTTTTTTATGAAGGGTAGTACCCATTTGTCTGCGGTAATCTTGTCCTAGTCTGAAATGCACTGAGTGAGCCTTTCTGAGAGAGGTATGGTAGGACCAGGAGAAGTGGGTTTACAAGATAGTCACAGTGACTTAACTGAGATGGGAGGCCTCCCAGAGCTAGGATTCCTCTCAGATATTTCTGGAAATCTCTTTATTGGCACATTCTTGTGCTTCGGGGGGATATATTATTTTCTAACCAAAGAAGTAGGCAGGCTGGATAGCTTCTCTGGTATCTAAGACATAGAGGTAAGCAGGATTTTTCTGCAGTCTGTCCTACTTTTACCTTTTTCTTATAAGCTTTTGAATAAGGGCCTGTGGTCCAAACAAAAGATTAATCACTGACTTTAGCTTTGAAGTCCTCTGGCATGAGCTGGTAGCACAACTATGCATATATGCAGATGTCAGTACTAGTAGCAGCTGCTCTGGAGGAGGCCTCAACAGCATCATAATTACATTTTATATTGTGTCTGGCCACCTGAGTGGCCTGATTAACTGGGACAGAATTTGATGCTTAGACTCCCTGTGAATCTACCATTACCTTGTTCAAACTGTTAAGGATAGACAACAGGTACTGGGTCATTTGGGTCTGGTAGTTTGTAGCCCTGAAGGTCAGAATAGAGGAATTATAGACATTTCCCCCACCCATCCATAACCCCGCTGTTCTTGTCTGAAGGAAGGACATTAGTATTAGGGAGCAACTGAGAAGGTTTATCAGAAGAGAGGGACACAGCAGAGGGGTCAGCAAAAGGATTTTTATACAGTAACTTAAGCTCTTCTGCTACTCTGTGGATGCTTGTCTGGCCTTTTGGGAGAAGGAGAGCTGCAAGTGAGGAGCTGAGTAAGTGGATTCAAAAGCATCCAAAATGTCTCCAGGACTGGAGGGACAAGGAAAATGGCAGAGGTGCCCACTTCAAAGAGGCTTTAGTACCTCTTTTGGACATCAGAAATTCGCCTAGACTCCCACTCAGAATGTCTCACTGTGTTTAAAATGGTCTCCCTGAAGGATGCCTCTTCCATATGGGAATCAGGAGACATGGAGTCCTCATCATCTGAATGAACCTGACCAAGAGAGAAGTAAGTTAATGAATGGTCATCAGAATTTGAGATGTCTTCCTCTTCAAAACAAGAAGAGTCAACAGTAAATTTGAGGAGTAAACGTAGGAGGATAAGGAGGGCAGTAAAAGGTAGTTTAAGGGCCATAATGACTTTCAGTAATCCTTAAGAAAAATCTATCCACTCCTTCTCCCTAGGAGGAGGAAGAGGTTAAGAAACATGCTTAATCTATTGTCACCTTATTTCTGAGGTTATGTCTACTTGTACCAAGCGGGAAGGCTTCAAACCCTGATGTATCTCAATTTTCCAGGAATCTTATCCTAACTAAAGTCTGTGGGATGCCTTCTGGTCCCTCTGAAATAACAACTCCCTGCTCCCCTTTCTCTGTAGCAACAGACCTTTTGGATGTGCGATCTTCTGACACCATACTAGCCACCAGCAGGGTTGTGGTAGAGGGTGTCTGAGGTAGAGACGGATATACTGCGGGTTCTGTAATGTTAGTGGATATGTCAGAGCCAGACTGAGTATCAGGCCTAGGCTTCTTCAGCTTTTTCCTGGTAGGTGGAGGTATGTCTGGTGTGGCAGTATCCATCATCTTGGAGTGGGCCAAACCCTTCAGCCGCTGGGTCTCCAAAAAGTGTTTAGAGAAAACATACAGGATTGCAAAATTTTGAGCACAAAAGACTGGTAAATGGAACAGGATAGCTGGGTTCTGCACCTAGGCAGAAGAGACATAGGGTATGAAGATCTTTATAGGGAATCTGTCCATGCATTTACACTTACCCTCCTAGCTAACATCTTACACAAATACAGTTATGCGAGACCTGCATTTGGGCTGGCAGCGAGACAGCCTGAAGATTTGCATTCATAGGTCCTATATACCCCTATGCTTGCGCGATGAGGTTATATGTCGGATGGGATGTATGCTCCAGAGAAGGTTTAAGCTTTGGTACCCAGCTGCATGTCAGCAGTGTGCAACAGTGATCTCAGTAAGGACATTTCTGAAACCATCTTGGGCTTGAAAGATGGGTTGATTCCCAGGCTAACCTTTTCTTTATGAAAGATGAAGAATGTCTCCTTGCACTTCAGTATTTGTACCTCAGAGATACACTTCGCAGAAGTTATTGCTGTTAGCAGGGCTGTTTTCCATGAGAGTATTTTGGTAGAGAATGAAGCCTCAAGTCTGAAGGGAGGCAAGGTAAGTTGTTCCAGCACACAGTTCAAATCCCAGGTGGGGACTGGTTCCCTCCTGATTGGTCTGAAATGTAGCACCTCCTTCAGGAATTGCCTCAAGTGAGGATGAGAACAGACTGGAGGGCAAAAGCCGACATGCAGATATGGCCGAAATGTGGACTTTAGTGCTAGAGTAAGACAGTCTCTGTTTACACAGAACAGAGAGGAATTCCAGTACCTGACTGGGTGAAACATTAGCTTTGCACCAAACTGAGAACCTTTTCCCCTTAGCCACATATGACTTCCTGGTATTCAGTTTCCTAGCTTCTTTCAGGATAGACAGGTTTCTACTTAGCCACATATGACTTCCCGGTACTCAGTTCTATAGCTTATTTCAGGACAGACAGGACATCCTGGGAAAAGTACTGTACAGACAGAATTAAAAGCCAGTCATCCAAGCTGTTAATTTGATGATGTTCAGATTCGAGTGAATGGCAGACCCCTTGTTCTGAGTTAATAGGGTCATGAGGGATGGCAATGATTTGGGGTCTCCCCTTGTTGCATGCCAGCATAAGGAAACCATTGCTGCCTGGGCCAGTAGGCTGCCACTAGAATCACTCTTGGCCTACTTGACCCAACCTTCTGTAGTACCCTGTGGATAAGAAATATCGCTGGAAAAGCATAAAGCAAGAGATATAACCATCTGAAGGAGAATGAATCCACTCTCCACATCCCTTGCTGAGGGGTCCTTGAGCAGAATTTGTTCTTATGTCTACTTGTACCAAGCGGGAAGGCTTCAAACCCTGATGTATCTCAATTTTCCAGGAATTTTATCCTAACTAAAGTCTGTGGGATGCCTTCTGGTCCCTCTGAAATAACAACTCCCTGCTCCCCTTTCTCTGTAGCAACAGACCTTTTGGATGTGCGATCTTCTGACACCATACTAGCCACCAGCAGGGTTGTGGTAGAGGGTGTCTGAGGTAGAGACGGATATACTGCGGGTTCTGTAATGTTAGTGGATATGTCAGAGCCAGACTGAGTATCAGGCCTAGGCTTCTTCAGCTTTTTCTTGTTAAATGGAGGTATGTCTGGTGTGGCAGTATCCATCATCTTGGAGTGGGCCAAACCCTTCAGCCGCTGGGTCTCCAACAAGTGTTTAGAGAAAACATACAGGATTGCAAAATTTTGAGCACAAAAGACTGGTAAATGGAACAGGATAGCTGGGTTCTGCACCTAGGCAGAAGAAACATAGGGTATGAAGATCTTTATAGGGAATCTGTCCATGCATTTACACTTACCCTCCTAGCTAACATCTTACACAAATACAGTTATGCGAGACCTACATTTGGGCTGGCAGCGAGACAGCCTGAAGATTTGCACTCATAGGTCCTATATACCCCTATGCTTGCGAGATGAGGTTATATGTCGGATGGGATGTATGCTCCAGAGAAGGTTTAAGCTTTGGTACCCAGCTGCATGTCAGCAGTGTGCAACAGTGATCTCAGTAAGGACATTTCTGAAACCATCTTGGGCTTGAAAGATGGGTTGATTCCCAGGCTAACCTTTTCTTTATGAAAGATGAAGAAAGTCTCCTTGCACTTCAGTATTTGTACCTCAGAGATACACTTCGCAGAAGTTATTGCTGTTAGCAGGGCTGTTTTCCATGAGAGTATTTTGGTAGAGGATGAAGCCTCAAGTCTGAAGGGAGGCAAGGTAAGTTCTTCCAGCACACAGTTCAAATCCCAGGTGGGGACTAGTTCCTTTTTGAGTGGTCTGAAATGTAGCACCTCCTTCAGGAATTGCCTCAAGTGAGGATGAGAACAGACTGGAGGGCAAAAGCAGACATGCAGATATGGCCGAAATGTGGACTTTAGTGCTAGAGTAAGACAGTCTCTGTTTACACAGAACAGAGAGGAATTCCAGTACCTGACTGGGTGAAACATTAGCTTTGCACCAAACTGAGAACCGTTTCCCCTTAGCCACATATGACTTCCTGGTATTCAGTTTCCTAGCTTCTTTCAGGATAGACAGGTTTCTACTTAGCCACATATGACTTCCCGGTACTCAGTTCTATAGTTTATTTCAGGACAGACAGGACATCCTGGGAAAAGTACTGTACAGACAGAATTAAAAGCCAGTCATCCAAGCTGTTAATTTGAGGATGTTCAGATTCGAGTGAATGGCAGACCCCTTGTTCTGAGTTAATAGGGTCATGAGGGATGGCAATGATTTGGGGTCTCCCTTTGTTGCATGCCAGCATAAGGAAACCATTGCTGCCTGGGCCAGTAGGCTGCCACTAAAATCACTCTTGGCCTACTTGACCCAACCTTCTGTAGTACCCTGTGGATAAGAAATATCGCTGGAAAAGCATAAAGCAAGAGATATAACCATCTGAAGGAGAATGAATCCACTCTCCACATCCCTTGCTGAGGGGTCCTTGAGCAGAATTTGCTCAGTTGTCTATTTACTGGGAAAGCAAAAAGCTCTGCTTCTGGCCACCCCTGCTGTGGGTCAGATCCAGAAAAACATCTCTCTTGTAAAATCCATTCCCTACGATTTAGGAGGGCAACTAGGAATCAGACTGCCCAGCCCTAATATGTATGAAGCTAAGGGTCTGATCCCCAATTGTCATGCCACCAGCTGAAGTTCCATAGCTAGACTGCATAAGGGGTAAGAATCTGTTCCTCCTTATTTGTTTATATACCATATAACTGTGGCATTGTCTGTCAGGATGTTTACAAGTGCCAGAGTTAACTTCTCTTGGAAAGCTTTCAACGTTAGAATCACTGCCATCATTTCTTTTATACTGATGTGCTGTTTTGCTTGCAGCCTTTTTCAGGTTCCCTGAACCCTGAATTGACGTAACCGAGCTCCCCAAGTTTGGTTGGAGCTATGTGTTGACACAGTGTACACGGTCTGGGAGCTTGAATGAAGCTCCTGGGTTGTTTTTGACACTGTTCTCTCACCACTGTATCTATCTCCTTAGGCACTGTAGGAGGGCTAGATTAGTCTTTTGGGACTGTTGATGCAGTGATTAACAAGTCTCTGAGAAACCACTGGATCTTTCGGACATGCAGCTTTGCCACTGGAATCATTACAATGCAAAAAGAGCCTCAAGAATTCCCTAGCAATAATGGTTTGTTTGTTGTGGAGGTCCCTGAGATAAGTGAAAGAAAGGAGATTATGTCCTCTGGGAAGAATGCCTTCTGCTCAACAGAGTCCAGGACTACCTCGATGAAGGTCATCCTGCTATTAATTAAGATGGTAACTGAGATTTTTGGACTTTTAGGGATAGCCAAACCTTCTGAAAGAAATCCATGGTGATTTGCATAGCTATCAGGAGATCTGAATGAGGACAACCATCTTAGTAAGGGCAAATGTGGACCCTTCTCATCTTGCAGTATGCAATGACTGCAGCCAGACATTTGGCAAATACTCTGAGCACAGTACATAATCCAAATGGTAAAGCACAAAACAGTTTGTGTAATCCCACTGCCTGGAAATGCAAAAATCTGCTGTGCTCCTGTAGAATGGAAACATGAAGGTAAGCATCCTTCAAGTCCAGAATCACCATCAATGCTCCTGGAAAAGTAAGTGGCAGCAGCCTTTGTAGAGTAGTGGTAGTCATAATCATCATCATCGTCATCAACGCCCCTTTTACTATTTTTTTTACATGGGATCGGGGGTGTTGTGTTAACTGTCAACATCTCTCTTGATTCAATACTACACTCCTGCCTGACTGACGCAGATCTTCTCTCACACAATCCATCCCCTCTTTGCAGGACACCCTCATTTCCTCTTACCTGTTTCCTGTCTGTCCCAAATCTTCTTCACCAGACTGTCTTCTTCTGCTTTTCTACACATGTGCCTGAACCACTATAATCAATTTTCTTTGATCTTTTCTGCAACTGGAGCTACTTTGGCTTCTGCTCTTATGCCCTCATTTCTTCATTTGCTCCACAGTGTGCATCCTACCACTTGTCTCAGGCAATTTATTTCCATCACCTCTAGCTTCCTCATTTGCTCTTTATTGCCCAGGTTTTTGAACCATGCAGCAGTACTGGTTGCACCACTATTTTGTACACCTTAACTTTCAGTTTCTTTGGCATTCTTCTGTCATACATTACACCTGACACTCTATGTTAGTGGGCTGCAGCCCCCCGATTCCAGCTTTGACCTCTTCTTTCAGACTTCCCTTCTCTTCAACCACCTCTCCCAGATACTTGAGGCTATTAACCTGTTCCACTCTTCCCTTCTATCTCAATTCTCATCTTCTTCTGCTTTCCCAAATTTGCTGCCATTACCACTGTCTTATCTCTACTTAGTTTCATCTCACGTGCCTACAATTTTGCATTCCATTCCTCTATCCATTGCTGAAGTTCTTTCTCAGAGTCTGCCCTGTAATGCCACATCGTGTGCATATAGCAACTTTGTTGATCTGTCCCCTCAGACCTGTTTGCTAATGTAACCCATCAGCAATATGAACAGCAGTGGGCTCAGAGCTGAACCCTGATGTACAACCACTTCCACCGGGAACCTCTCTGTGAGACCAAACACTGTCCATACTTGAGTAATTAGGTCCTTTGTACACAACCTGCACTAGAGTGAGCATTTTGAATTTTAGAATTACTAGAAATTTGTCCTTTGCTGAAGAGTAAGTGGAGGCTGGAATACAGTCCTGTACTTGCCTCTCCTGTGGGCACTTTCTCTATGGCTTCATTTATCAGTAGGTCCTGAATGAGAGGTTGAATGAGTTTTTCTTTGGATTAGGGGAGTGGGAGGGATGCCTAGAAAAGATGGAGGTCCTCAAGAAATGGAGGGAGAAACATTTATGATTTGTAGGATTCATTTGTCTTGAATGAATTCTTCCCACTGAGTGATGAAGAAGGAAACCCTTCCTCCTTGACTAAGGGGGTTGGGGTGGGATTTGGGGGGAGATGTCTGGAGTAGGCAACAGGTAGCACACTCACCTTTGGTGCAGAAAGGCTGTGGGTTCTATTCTCACACCAGGTAAACTGATTGCAGACACTGCAGTGCAGCATAATGGGGGTGATGCACTCCTGAGTGTGTCATCCTTTGGATGAGCTGTAAACCTAGGTCCCATCTGTTTAAGTTGGTGGTAGCTCCTCTTGGCATAACATATTTCTGACCTTTTACAAGGACAACCTTCTTTCTCTTAAAATAACCAACTTAATCTCTTTCTCCAGCTCTGTTTCTCATTCTCTCTGGGCTTAGCACACTTACTTTCTCAGATAACAGCTCCAACACCAGCTCTCCTCTTATATCTCTCTCATGCTTCTGTTATTCTCTCTCTCTCTCTCTCTTTTTAATATATAAAAAGAAGTGTGACTTCTCGACTCAGGGCATGTGTGAAATGCCCCTCCAAAAGTTTTGAAACACCACAGTTCCACATGCCCGCACTCGTCATTAGCAGCAGTATACCACAATATACACACCCTACCCCTTAAGATTTACTTAAAGGATGCTGCAACACTAAGGACTGACCATAAATAGGGTTAAAACAAATAGTTACAATCATAGATCTTTCCCTCAAAAATGAAAAAGAAGAAGTTTTAACTTTGATAAACTATTTATTACAATAAGTCCATGCCAGGGCTATGTCAGTCTCTGATGTAGTCATCTCACTCTCTCGCTCTCAGATATCTAAAACCTTTACTTTGGCAGAGCTTCAGAATCACAATGAATGAATCTCAGCCTGTTCTGGAGACAGCTGCCATGGAACCTATTCTATCACTTTTACCTTTTTTTCCCACATCAGCAGGTACTGCTATTTAGAAGTTTGTGCTAGATGTATAGTACAAGTGCCTTATGTTGTTCCTCAGTAAGTGTTCTTTTTTGGGTCTGCAGTATGACAGACTTCAGCAATTCAGGAGCATGCATTAGAAAATTCTCAGCTTCAATCTGTAGTTGAGTGTTACCCATAGTGTTTTATATTTATGCATTACATCTTTAGTATACCAAGCTTTTTGGGTTTCTTGTGCTTACTCAAATTCTGACTTCAGACAGGATATGGGTTGTTGTTGTTGTGTCTTTCTGCTTTTCCCAGTTAGGGGTCACCACAGCGGAACTCCGGTCTGCTAATGATTGGCAGTAGATTTTCGTGCGAGTTGCCAGCCCTGACGCACAACCTTCAACCGCCCATTCACGCATGGCTCCACACAGAAGACGCTCTAGCTGAGAATCGAACAGGACAACGTCTTACTGTGAGGTGACGCTAGCAAAAGCACCACCACAGGATATGGGTGCTGCTGTTATTTAAGATGGTAACCTTGTGAGCAGCCACTGTGCCATTTAGATATGGATGAAGACAGCCACACAAACTGCATAATTCATAGCTCTAAGAGATACAATGTGGCAGCATACTATAGTTCTGAACAGTGCTCAGTCTCCATCACTCACTGGTCAAACATCATGCTGATAAATTTTTATTATGTTTCACATCACAGCTCATTCAAACTGGCTATTAGGAAACCTAGGGATAAGCAATGTGGGTGAAGTTCCAAACAATGACACAAACTGACAAATTCTTGGCCTTTAAACTATGGCCCACTGTCTAAAATTAGAATGATGGTATCCTGTAATATTTATACAGCCCTTTCAGTATTTGGATGACAGCATTAGATTGAGTCTCAATTAATCTAATCACCTTCTGCTACTTGGAGTAACAGTCCACAGCTAGTAAGTATTTAGAGGTTAGGACAAATCAACTGTCAACACCACCAAGAGTCTTCTGAGATTTCATGCAACAGCACCTCCTCCTTATGCTGACCCTTTCTGAATTGATTCTATTACTGCAGGAAATGACTAACTCCTCAATTTCAAGAAGCACACCAGGCAAAATAGGATATCATGGTCCTGCTCTTTGCATCTGACAATTCCCAAGTGAACTTAATGAATATTCATTGTCTGCAACCTGTGGGACAGAGTCCCCAGCTACCTGAATCTTGGGGCCATCATGGAAGGATATTCCGAGCACCCTTGAGCCAAAGGATGCTCTACCCTAGATGCAAGATCCAACTTATAGTGGGAAATAAGCGTATGAGATGAAGCCCACGTGGCTGCTGCACAAATATCATCTAGAGGAATCTAGCCTTGAAGGCTGCCGAGGTAGATACTGACCGGGTTGAATGGGCATGAACACCCTCCGGTCGCGGGCCTTCCTGAAGCTTGATAAGCCAATAAAATGCACTGTGAAATCCAGCGGGACAGAGAAACTTTAGAGATTGGCTTGCCCAAATTGAATTTTGCAAAGGAAATAAACAGCTGGTCGGATTGCCTATGACCAGCTGTCCTGTTCAGATAAAATCTAAGTTGCCTGTGAACATCTAGTGAATGTAGCTTATATTCACCTTTGTTTTCATATTTAGGGAAGAAAACAGGGAGGTTAATGGATTGATTGATGTTTGCTTCAGAAGCGATTTTAGGAAGAAAGGACGGGTTGGTCCTGAGGGAGACACGGTCCGGATGAAATACCAAGTAAGGAGGTTTAGCTGATAATGCTTGAAGTTCAGAAACTCTCTTGGCTGACGTAATGGCTACCAAAAGGCTGTCTTGTAGGACAAGAATTTGAGATCCACCGTAGCCGCTGGCTCGAAGGAGGCGGTCAAGGCCTGTAGGACCAGAGAAAGGTCCCAAGGAGGAACTGCTTGTTTTATAGGGGCCTGAGAAGAAAAGTACCTTTAAGAAAATTTAACACAATTTGGCTGACATAAGAGGATTAGAGTCATGGCCAATGTGATAGTGAGAAATTGCCGCCAGTTGTACTTTGACTGTGGAACTGCTGGCACCATCGTTAAAGAGAGTGGTTAGAAAGTCAAGCACTAAAGGGAGAGGAACCGTGAAGGATTCAGGCCTTGCCGCTCCGCCCACAAAGAGAACGTTTCCACTTGCTTCGTAAACCTTTCTAGTGGATGGTTTATGAGCCGCCACCAAAATTGCCTTAACCGGTGATGAAATACCGAGTCCTTATCAAGAGTGGAACTGGAGCAGCCAAGCGGTCAGCTTCAGGTTGTCCAGATTCGGAGGAGGAATGCAGGATGGATGGGATATCAGATCCGGATGGGATCTAGAATCCAAGGAGGATTCACCGAGTGAGACCTTAGGAAGGGGAACCAGATCTGTCGAGGCCAGAATGGAGCAATGAGAATCATTCTGCAACCCACCCGAGAGGCTTTCTGAAGAACTTGGAGCATCAGAGGCAAGGGTGGATAGGCATACAGAAGACCGGGTGGCCAAGCATGCACCAGAGCGTCTCTTGGGGTACCTCCGGGAGGAGGTATTAGAGCGAAAAAACTGTCGCACTTGGTGTTTGAGGGAGAAGCAAAAGATCGCATGAAGGGTTCCCCACCGTGCGAATATGCATTCCGCTACTTGACAATTGAGAGACCACTCGTAAGGGGTCAGAATGGTGCGACTGAGCTTGTCCGCTAGGATGTTGGACCGACCGGAATGCGTTGCTATTAGAAAGCGATTGGTGGAGATTGCCCATTCCCAAACTCTCATGGCCTCTCGACAAAGAGGGTAAGACCTTGTTCCCCTTGCTTGTTGATGTACCAGACAACAGACATGTTGTCGATTGAATCGCAATTGTTCCCAAGGGAAGAAAGTCCTGAAGTGCTAGCAACGCTAAGAGCACTGCTCTCATCTCTAGAACATTGATATGCAGTAAGGTCTCTGAATCGTTCCACGTGCCTTGGGCGGTCCGGCCCGCAAAGTGCCCCCACCCGAGGCGGGAGGCGTCCGTGGTCACCGTGGCGAGAGGGGAGAAGCACAAAATGTCGGCCCTTTGTGGAGATCCGGGGGGTGGAGCCACCACAAGAGGGACCGCTTGCAAGCCTTGCTGATCGCTATGGGATGATGCATGGGGAGAGCAAGGTATGACCACTGTACTAAGAGCGTCCACTGTAGAATGCATATTGAGCCTGGCAAGAGGAAGAAGTGCTATAGCCGATGCCATGGACCCTAGAGCCCTCAGGACCAACTCCGCTGGAACAGAACTTGAATGGAGAATGGCCGCACCTGGAGCTGCAGATTTAGAACTCTGTCCGCAGTGAGGAAGGCTCGTAAACTCCTTGTGTCTAGCCTGGCCCTATAAAATCTAAGAGCTGTGTGGGCCAGGTTGGATTTCTTTGTATTTATTGTGATGCCCAGAAAGGGAGCAAGATGGAGAAAGGAGTCTCGCCAATAGAAGTAGATGCCTTGTTGGGGCGGTAAGCCAGTCGTCCAGGTAGGGAAAGACCTGCACCCCTGAAGCCTCAGGTGGGCGCTACCACTGCTAATACTTTGGTGAACACCCTGGGGGCTGTGGTGAGACCAAAGGGAAGGACCCGAACTGGTAGTGACTGGCTCCCAGCCGAAGCGGAGAAACCTCCTGAGCGCCTGTCCATCAGGATGTGGTAGTATGCGTCCTTGAGGTCTATCGAGCACATCCAGTGATTTTCTCCCAGAAGGGGGAGAATAGATTGCAGAGTGACCATTCGGAATTTTTCTTTGGGGACTGCCAGATTCAAGAGAGAGAGGTCTAGGATTGGTCTTAGTTCCCCGTCTTTTTGGCACTAAACAGAATCTGGAGTAGAACCCTGATCCGATCTGGTCTGGGGAACGGGCTGGATGGCTCTTTTCTTTAGCAGATGGCCAATTTCTGGCAAAGCGGCCTCCGTGGACCGGGTGGGTTGGCTGGGAGGGACTGCAACTTTGGAAGGTGAAGGAAAGGTATGCGATATCCCTGGATATGATTTGGAGAACCCAGCGGTCCGATGTTATGGACTCCCATGCCGCTAGGTGCCCGAACGTCCCGACTGCCTCCAGAGTAGAGCAGTCGGGCAACCTCAGGGTTGCTGCGCTGGCCCGTTCAGAGAAAGGTTCCTGGACCCGAAGTTTCTGGGAGCCCTCTGCCTCTAGGGCGGCGTCCTCCCTGTCCTCCGCTGCCACGGAAGGACTGGTTGTCCGGAGCAGGCTGGGACTGCTGTGACTTCGAACCACATCTTCTTCTGACCCTTTTGGTTCCTAGAATAGGGCCTCTGGGGTGCAGAGAAGCGGATTCGACGGCAGACAGCGTCTTCCGTCCTTTTCGCTCTGGGTCAGCGTCTCGCGAACGGTCTTGCCAAACAGAGCAGAACCATCAAAGGGGCGTTCGCAAACGGCGCTTTGAAGGGCTCAGAAAAATCGCAGTGACGGAGCCAGGCCTGGCGTCTAGTGACCAGTCCTGTCCCGCAGCTCTAGCGGCGCCTTCCGTTGCATGGGAGAGTAGCCGCATAGAAGTATTTGTAACTGACCTAAGAGTGGCCATACGGGTGGAGTGCAGAACTCTGTCCTCCTCGAAATGGACTTCGGGGATGCAGCGTATTCCTTAATAAGATCTCGCTGCATCCTAATGACATGTGCCAAATAGTTCAGCGCCCTTACCGAGAAGGTCGCGAACTGAACATCCGCTTCCCCAAGCGGTCCATCATCCGAGACTCCTTGCTCGGTGGGTGGACTGAGGACTCTCCTGAGCCAGTTCCCTCTTTGTGGCCGCCGTCAACATGGCATCTACCGGAGGCCCCTTACTCCAATGGGCCCGGTCGGATGGCGGACTAAGGATCCTATCCGGTCTTTTGGGAATTGGCTCCACGGTGTCCAGTTCCTTCCACGCCTGGTGGTAATAAGGTCCACCAGGGGTCGGCAGGGGACACCCAAGAGGTAGACGGGCCCGCTTCAAATGCCTCCAAGAACACGGACTCGTCCGAGGAAGACTTGGGGGCAGACCACCCCCTTATCACGGAGCATTTCCATGATGTCTCCAAAGGAGACATCCTCGAGGTGACCGTGGGAGCCTTCCCTTCCTCCAAGTCCGTGTCTTCTGTGAGAGACTCGGGAGTCAATGTGCCTCCTTTTGCACGTATGCTTGAGGGACCTCCTCTGGGGGCTGTCAGAGGAGTCCTCGCAGCAGCAATTTGCTCCATAGGAGCAACTTGGGGCACAGAAGCGGGCTGTCCCAGGGGCCGGATGGTGGAAGCCTGGCCCAGTGCAGAGGGAGCGGGACGGGCCGAACAAGTGCCGGGGTCCGGAGACCCTCAACAGAGCCCTCTCCACTACATCAAAAGCGAAGGGAGCCGACCTCGACCAAAGGATCCGACAATCGGCTCCCCTCGGATCGAAGAGTGGACCGGAGCCGGCGCCGGCGCTTCGGATCCGGGGACAATGCGCTCCGACACAGACGGCCGAAGGAGCACTGATCCCCGGATCCGAGGCTCGGATCCAGGCTCCGAGAGGTCGGATCCGGCGCACTCGAGGGCAGGGTCGGATCCGGTACCAAGTACTATCGGCGCCGACCCACCCGCTCGAAGCTGCTCGGCTCCAGCTGCTCCGAACCCGGATAGCGGGTCGGAGAAGGAGCAATAGGCTTAAAAAAGGGTGTTGAGCTCCCCCCCAGAGGGGGAGGGGAGGCAAGAGCACTCCCATCTGCATCTGGGCCTGGATGAACCTTCTCATCATCCGGTCCAGATCAGCATCAGAAAGGCTATGTGTAGATCTCGACGAGGCTACCGAGGTAGGCCTGGAGTGCCTCCTCGATAGCCTCGACGGAGATCGGGTCTCCTCCTCCCCAGGACCCGGTGAAAAGCACACAGGGGACCGGAGCCGAGAAGGAGGAGACCGAGCCGACAACGGAGCCGGGGGAGAAGCCCGCTTGGCTGGCGGGGCGAAACAGAGGTCTCGGCCCGCTTGTGGTGCTTCTCCCTCCGGTCCTTTTTTCGCATCCTCTCCTCTCCAGAAGCGGGAGGTTGAGTCCCAGGAGCAGGAGGGTGCCACAGGGGAACAACCGTAGCCACAGCTGTTCCCGAAGGAGCGGAGGCGGGCCGAGTCTGGCGGTAAAGACCCGCCAAGACAAGCTTGGACCTCCGCTCCCTCAGTGCCCTGGGGTTGAACCCTGCACAAATGGAACAACCAGATGTGAGGTGTTCAACCCCCAGACACTTAACACACCGAGTGTGGCCATCAGCCGGTGAGAGCTTATGGCCACACTCAGAGCATTTGGAGAAAATAGATTTAGGCTGATCAGCCATAATCTATAAAGCTACTAAAAGTAACTTAAACAAAAAGACACACAGGCCCAACACACACACTCTACGCAACAGCGAGGGGAGGGAAAAAAAATTACTTAATTTAACTCAAAATAAAACTATCAAAGAGGGAAACCTAAACTTTCACACAGAAATACACAAATTAACTAAAATTTTCTGTTTTAACAGGTAATAAATCACCACTTAGCTGAGAGCTATGAATGCAAATCCAGTCACCAGCGCGGCAAACGAGATCTGAGGTCATGAGGGTAGAGCTGGGCATTATGGGTGAGGGGAGGAGCTGAGAGCTTGGATCCATAGCTGGAAAACCATGCCGGTTCGGATCCGATATCGGATCCATAACCCACAGGTTGCAGACAAATGAATATCCTACTTCAGATCAAATAGTTACAATCATAGATCTTTCCCTCAAAAATGAAAAAGAAGAAGTTTTAACTTTGATAAACTATTTATTACAATAAGTCCATGCCAGGGCTATGTCAGTCTCTGATGTAGTCATCTCACTCTCTCGCTCTCAGATATCTAAAACCTTTACTTTGGCAGAGCTTCAGAATCGACTCGCACAGGCGACAATGAATGAATCTCAGCCTGTTCTGGAGACAGCTGCCATGGAACCTATTCTATCACTTTTACCTTTTTTTCCCACATCAGCAGGTACTGCTATTTAGAAGTTTGTGCTAGATGTATAGTACAAGTGCCTTATGTTGTTCCTCAGTAAGTGTTCTTTTTTGGGTCTGCAGTATGACAGACTTCAGCAATTCAGGAGCATGCATTAGAAAATTCTCAGCTTCAATCTGTAGTTGAGTGTTACCCATAGTGTTTTATATTTATGCATTACATCTTTAGTATACCAAGCTTTTTGGGTTTCTTGTGCTTACTCAAATTCTGACTTCAGACAGGATATGGGTTGTTGTTGTTGTGTCTTTCTGCTTTTCCCGGTTAGGGGTCACCACAGCGGAACTCCGGTCTGCTAATGATTGGCAGTAGATTTTTACGTGCCGAGTTGCCAGCCCTGACGCACAACCTTCAACGAAGGTACGCCCATTCACGCATGGCTCCACACAGAAGACGCTCTAGCTGAGAATCGAACAGGACAACGTCTTACTGTGAGGTGACAACGCTACCGCAGCACCACCACAGGATATGGGTGCTGCTGTTATTTAAGATGGTAACCTTGTGAGCAGCCACTGTGCCATTTAGATATGGATGAAGACAGCCACACAAACTGCATAATTCATAGCTCTAAGAGATACAATGTGGCAGCATACTATAGTTCTGAACAGTGCTCAGTCTCCATCACTCACTGGTCAAACATCATGCTGATAAATTTTTATTATGTTTCACATCACAGCTCATTCAAACTGGCTATTAGACCGTGGAAACCTAGGGATAAACGCAATGTGGGTGAAGTTCCAAACAATGACACAAACTGACAAATTCTTGGCCTTTAAACTATGGCCCACTGTCTAAAATTAGAATGATGGTATCCTGTAATATTTATACAGCCCTTTCAGTATTTGGATGACAGCATTAGATTGAGTCTCAATTAATCTAATCACCTTCTGCTACTTGGAGTAACAGTCCACAGCTAGTAAGTATTTGGACTCCAGAGGTTAGGACAAATCAACTGTCAACACCACCCCCCAAGAGTCTTCTGAGATTTCATGCAACAGCACCTCCTCCTTATGCTGACCCTTTCTGAATTGATTCTATTACTGCAGGAAATGACTAACTCCTCAATTTCAAGAAGCACACCAGGCAAAATAGGATATCATGGTCCTGCTCTTTGCATCTGACAATTCCCAAGTGAACTTAATGAATATTTGACACATCACCTTTCTCAGAAGTGTAGCACAATCACCCTGATTTAAACTTACTGCATCCTGACAAAGAAAATAAGACTGAATTAACGTGTGATTTTTTATGTCATTTCGACCAACCCTTCAGCATGGCTGGCTTTAAGTACAGCATCTCAGGATTCCTTTTCACAACATCATACAAGTTCTTGATACAGTTCCTTTTCTGAGGAACAGGTATATGAAATAGAGTGAGCACTTCTTATCGACTGCCCAGCAACTTTATATTTGCTAGCCCTATTGGGATAGGCCCCAATGAAACATATGTCATATGTATGCCTTTGACAGGCTTATATTTACTTGTGTGTAAAAACACCAAAGATTAGCATCATCTGAAGATGCAGGGGAACTCCATGCAGGGGCTTCTGAAAAATGCTCTTTAATGGTTTAAGGCCTGACTCTACAGTTAATGACTTCCCATACACAATGGCTAAAAACTCTGTCAGTCTGAGCATCCACTGGGACTCTAGATCAACATATGCTAGTGGATGACCATCCTGCAGCAGAACAACATAGACACAAGGCTGACTGGCATCAACCTGCTTAACCAGCTGATTTTCTTGTACCACAGTATCTCAGGGTGGGAGTCTCTGTTACTAGTTTCTTTAGAAATCTAAAACAATGACCATGTTTACACTCTTAGCATCACTTATAATTCATTTTAGAATTTCTTTAATGGAAAGGACACTTAGAAAACATAGGTATGAATACAGACACATACTGGACTATACCAAAAAACCTTTGGAGTATTGACTTACTATCCAGCTATTCCATCCTCAGTAGAGCTCACACCTTCCACGGATCAGGTCTTATGTTTTTTCTGTTAGCATGTGGACTCATGTTTGAGACAGACTGGGCCCCATACCGATATCTCTTTTGATTCAGTTTAAAGTTGTAATGATGCTATCAACATTTCAAGCTGTGGTCATGTTTGGTCCTGGTCTGACCCAGACAAGTATGTAACTGATAACATTAATCATCTCTTCGAGTTCTTCCAGAGTATGTCACTGGTAAGGTAAATTGTCTCATTCAGTCTATCCAGTATGTCAGGCATTGCTCTTTGAAATACTTCTGATGTTGATAAGATTCCAAATGGCAAATGGAGGAACTAATTTCATCCAAGTGGCAAACTGAAGACACACACTGGAATATTGGTTATCATGCTTAATTTGCCAAAAGCCATGATAAGCATCTAGAACTGAGAGGCATGTAGCCTTTGGCATCATCAATACTATTTATCCAACAGTCTTTACAGGATAATTTTCATTCTTGACTGTTTTTTGTTTTTATTCTTATGGGTCTATGCAAATTGATTTTACTAAATTTAGCTACTGTTATCATACTGTTGGCCAAGTCTGGGGGTTCTACTGCCAGAATATTACCCCACTTGCTCCACTCCATGTGAGTTTTTGTTCAGTTTTGAGTCTCTTATGTTTTGTGTATCCCTCTTGAAGCATGGATCACAGGTGTTACTTTGGGTTTAAGCTTTAAAATGTATTCCATAGACAACAGCCCCAGGCCAATTAATGGATTTTAATACTAGCAAAAATATCCACGGTGATATCTGGAATCCCATCTACTTTTTCTGCCCTGCTTAAACTAATTTCTGACTCTCCATCATGGTTATACATGCTGGAGTTACGACAAGAGGAGGTTTTGGCATGCTATGCCTGACTACTAAAGCTGTACTTGCTGCTAGGTATATGACAATGCTACCTGGATTCTATACACTCTGCAGGTAAATCCATACACCAAGTATTCTTTTATTCATAACAGGCCACTCTGTCTTATGTTGGGTACCTGAGAGGTATAGCTTGAAACAAGTTTGCATTTCTGACTTTTTAACACATATTTAAGGAAATGTGCCCTTTCTGAGAAAGTCTGTGGCCTGAATACATTAAATGAATAAGCTGCTGCACTTTCCAATGTGCCCTTCACATCCAATACTTTAAATGATCTTCCATTCAATATGTTGCAATCAGCACCAGCATCCAGGCTGAAATCAACTTCCTGTCAAGTTACTCAGAATGTCTGAGATGGGTCTATATTAGAACATCGAAGTTTTAAAACTTTGAATGCTCTAATATCGACCCCTATTCAGCGAATGCTGAAAATATTGAACATGCAGAACAACTAATTTTTTCCCATGGAAAAAAAATTTGCTGTTCCGAAACACATACTCTCAACACAAGCACACCAAAAAAACAGCAATCCACACACATACACTTAAAATCCTACATCTAACCTTACACTAAACTGTACATACACTACTATCTATCCACTTACCTTAACCCAAACCCTAACCCTAAGGTCGGTCACTATCGCATACTGACCTCACCCGCACCCAAACCCTAACTCACCTACCCCGCCCTAACCCTAACGTCCACACAATCGCACACTTACCTGACCTGCGCCATAACCCTAACTCACCTACCCCGACCTAACCCTCACGTCCACACAATCGCACACTTACCTGAACCCAACCCGTAATTTTCCACCACAGTGCTGAAAACAGTGAAGCCACAGAAACGGCAAACCAACTTCTTTCCCTAGGAAATAATTTGGTGTTCTGCAGCTTCGCTATTTTCAGCGTTCGCTGAATAGGGGTCGATATTAGAACATTCGAAGTTTCAAAACTTCAATGTTCTAATATAGACTCATCTAAGACATGTGATTTCTTTCATCTTAAATATCCCAGCTTCTCTAAAACTAAAGTATTCACAGAACACAGTTTAATGATATCAACAACCAGCTCACTATCCAACCTCTATGTTTGCACTGCTTTTGGATAAACACGCAGCAACATTTTCATCAGTAATTTCTAACACATTTCATCTACTTTTATTACTACAAATTCTTCCACTTCACATCTCTGTGAAATGATTCAGAGTGCCATGTTTCCATCCTTTCTAACCTGTTTTTGGTATGCTGTGTGCTCTATATGCCTTCCAGACACTCCCAGTCTCTAATTCCTCTATGTCTTTTGGGTTTCTAATACCATGACAAGACCAGGCCCCATTCCTACGTCAGAGTATGATTAAAGCTCATGAAATTAATATTGTTTCAATCTCTGACGTTAACAAAAAAGTGCTCTTTGCATCCTCGTGCCCAGAAATAATTCCTTTTACAACTTATATGTTGTTACATGTTTTGATAGGGATCAACTTCATAATATCGAAATTTGAAAGCGCCAAAAACCAAGACGAGAATCACGAAAGTTAAAATGCCAAACTGCGTAAGTATTCCTAGGGCAAGTAACCCTTGCCCAATACCACAACAAAACACACCACACTAACTAAAACCCACCTAGGTGGCAAGGCTACGCCCCCAACACCCCCCTTAGCTACATATACCAACTCTGGGATTGCACTACCGTGGTTGAAAGGGCATGATTCCCCACATTGGGCAAGTGTTCACTTGCCCTGGAAATATTTGTGATATACAGCATTTTAACTTTCATGATTCTCGCCTTGGCATTTTGGAATTTTGCTATTCCAAAGTAGACCCATCGGTAGCATATCTAAATATGACTGTAAATTCTTTTTTATGAGACCCATTACACTTACTGCTTCTGAAACTGTCTGGTTATCTTCCTTCCACAGTGCTCTTGTTTTTGCCTGCAAAACTTGATATTTTATGACATGTCAGACACTATAATTTTAATAACCAAGTCTACTTTTGTCATTTTTTTTCATGGACTACTATATCTGGTTTTCTCATATATGTTTTTTGAATTGTTGGCAATGGGTGATCCCATATTATGTACACTTTCATCATTTTCTATTCTGCTTTCTGGTTCATGTTTCAATGGTTTTCAACTACTTCTACAGTGTAGTGTTTGCACAATCCACAATGCAACAATCTTGCCACATTATTGTGTCTTTCAGTGTACAGGCCTGCAGTTATGAGTGTATCACACCTAGTAACAAGGTGTGTAACTATTTCTAATTCTTTTTTTTTTACAGAACCTGCATTTTTCAGTTTCTCCCACATTACATTTTAAAGAAACATGCACATAGTCCACTGTCCTGTGCTGCCATTATTAACCTTTCAACCTTTGGTTTCAACTCAACATCTCCTTAACCATTCCTACATTAAATCCTGATCAACATGAGGTTGTTCCAGGCGATCTATATACTTGCCACTATATTTATGTCTTTTCCACATTTCTTTCCTTCTCATCTAACCCTTCTCTTTACATTCTTTCTTTTGCTTTCTGGTACATTCAGTTACTGTCTAATTTTTATCTATTTTTGGTATGATTTCCATTCCCGCTTGACACCTGAATGCTTCTGCTAAACTAAGCAGAGAGGTCATCTTAAGCTTACTCTCGTCATGCTGAGAAACTTTCACTATGGATCTGATGAGGTCAGTTGATATGCATGCAGTCCCATAACCACAGATCTATACATGTAATCAATTCTGAGGAGGTCTATACCTCCTTCACAGCATGGAATACATAATCTTGGTATACTCTGATTTTTACATATTTAATAAGCATGAAAAATTTTTTTTTGTTTGTTTGTTGTTTTTTTTTTTTTTGTCCAACTAATCCAATACCTTTTGGGGCCAGTCAATCACACCAAAACTGTAAGTTAAAACAGGAACAGCAAATTGGTTTATAGCTTGGACTTTATTCCTAGATATTAAGGCTGTTTTCAATATCAGTTTTAGTCTTCTAAAGTATTCCTTACTGAGTTTTATTCACATTTGTTCATGTTTTATTGCCGACCCTTCATCAGTTCCTAAATATTTATATACTTCTTCCTGCTAGCATTCCTTTTATCATATTTCTGGCCTAGACTGATATTTTCTTGGTACGTTCCGCCTTTAATTGCTGCTTTTGCACATTTATCATGACCAAGCATCATTCTTATTATCAACTAAGAAAGTTTTAACCACTTGCAGTTGTGCTTTCAACTCCTCGTCTGATGAGCAATACAATTTTAAGTCATCTACGAAAATTAGATGAGAAATCTTTAAGCAAGGTTGTTTTCTGGGATCTAAATTGTAACCAAAATCTATTCTGTTAAGTAAACAGCTTAGGGGATTATGGGCAAGAGAAAACAGCAGTGACAAAGATCACCCTGGAATATCCCCCTATGAAAATGTATTCCCGGGATAATAATTTGCACTTTGTCATGGCTTAATGGCAAATTAGTTTGCCACTGTTTCTATGGCTACTATAAAGTAACTGATCAGTGTGGGATATATGTTACACATCTGTAAGTATTCCTTTATCCATGAACGTGAGACACTGTCAAATTTTTTTTTTTTTTTTTTTTTTTTTTTATAATCTATCAATGCCATACTCATATTCTCCCCTTTTTACAATTCTCCCTTATTGCTTTATTTAGCAGCAATGATTCTTTGTTCTGCATGACCTTCTTTTGTTATTTTTAATTTTAATATTTATCTGGCTGTTACTTTGTGTCATTTCATATCTTGTACATTTGAACTCCTTACTGTTTATTTTTTTTAATAATTTCAGCACCTTTGCTATGTTCCCCTAGGTCTTCATAAATATTTTTCCAAAATGTGTCTATTTCTTCTTTTTTGGTAGTGTTTCTATTCCTTTTTCTATGTTTCCCAGTTCTCTATAAAACTTTCTGGGTAATCACTGAATTGCTTATACTTTCCTTTACATTTATCTGCATATCTTGTAAGTTGTTCTGCCTGTGCTGATTTGCAATAGTGTATGATAGATCCTGGTCTCTTCTGATACTCTGAGTTGCTTGCATCACATCTATCTTTCTAAGTATTTTTGTTGATCTGTTCCCTCTTCTATATTCTTATAAGTGACACTTCTTGCCTATATTACTTTATAGTTTTCTCTATTCAATGCTTCCACAGTGGCATTTTATTTCTTCCCTTCCTTTCTCTTATTACTCTATTTTTGTGGTAAGATTTTATCTGTTAGTAGTTTAGCTGCAAGTAATATATTTTATTTACTTCAGTTATATCACATGCATTTCTATTAATAGTCTTGATTACTATGTTCATCTGTTTTATCAAACTTCTAACATTTTGGGTCTTTTTTAATATATGTAATCTATTTCTTTCATCAATCTTAATATGTCTATCCATCTCTATTAAATCAAGCAACTCTTCTCTTTAATTATTTTCTTTTAAACTGAGGGCATATCCTTTGCTCTTGGTTTCCTGTGGGTATTTTACAGAAAGTTCCAGAATGTTGCCCTGTGACATACCCTCTACAGCTGCATTCTGCACCATCCGTTGCTCCATTGGGAACTCATTGGTCCATCACTTCACAATACTGCCTGTTTCAGAGTTATCAGTGCTTCCTGCGCATTCCCTTGAATTATCATGTGGCAATTGATCAGATGCTTCCCTTTCCACTTGTTTCTCCTTAATTTGGGGCTCATTTTTCCATCATGCTATGACGTTATCTCAGTTGCATTTTCTACACTAAATCTGTCATTCTGCAGGTAATCTATAACTTCATCTTCTATTTGTTTAACTTCTCCATTACTAATCCTCTTTTCTTCTTTCCCCTTTGTTTTCATATTTTTGTATTGCAAAATTTTCCACGTCTGGGTGCCTTTGCCTATATTTCTCTTCAAATATCTTTGGTGCATTTTTTTTTATATTAATTAGTTTTGGTGTCTCCTTTACATAATATTGTACCACATCAAATCTCTGTTTTCACGTCCATATTTCTTCTTCAGATGAGATGTCTCCTGCTCCACTTGTTTCTCCTTAATTTGGGGACTAATTATTCCAACATGCTGTGACATAAACCTGTGTTAGACTTTCTACACTAAATCATTTACTTTATAGGTATTCCATAACTTCTACCTTACTAATCTTCTGTTCTACATTCCTCCTTTGTGCTATTTTTTGTATTGAGAAATTTTTCATATCTGGGTGCCTTTGCCTTTATTTTTCTTCAAACATCTGCCTGCATTTCTCTTCAAATATCTTTGGAGCTGATTTTTTGTACTGATTAGTTTGGCTTTCTCCTTAGAATAAATATTGTGCCATATCAAATCTCTTTCTTTCCCGTGCCCATATTTTTTTTTATACCTTCCAAAAAATCTAGATTTTGTTCTTTATATTTCCGCACTCCCTTATTCTCTTCTTTTTCCAGAGGGGCCCAACGTTTCTTTGCCTAAGTAATGATTTTCATAAATATGATGTACTAATGAACATAAATTTGTATTTGAAGCTTTAAATAATTTTTCTTGTGCAAGTATTTTTCTTCTCTTTTGTCGCAATCTTTTTTAATATCTTCTATCTGGAAATTCTGGGCTTCTTGCACAATAGCAGCAATAAATAACATCCTTCTTATCCTCAATCATGCACTCTGTCTTCTTTATGGGTCTTTTATGACGAGTCAGTTTTTGCGATTTTGTGGACTACTACTTCTTTCATAGCTATAACCATATCTGTTACACTTAAGTTTTCATTGGGTATCATTTTAACCTCTTTTTGATATACGGTGTGCTTCATATGCCTCCCTGACACTGTCAGTCTCTTTACTGTCTGGATAGGACTATTGCACTTCAAAATTATCTTTATGTTGCATCTTAGGATTTTTCTACAACTTTATGTTGCACACATCCAGATCCTAATTTAATTAACGCTTGCAATTTCATAAACTGTACATATTTCCAATGTTATATCATACTCATACAACAGCTTCATTCTTTATCACCAGTAATACCACATATAGTTCTATTTTTTATCAATAATCTGTGAAATTTATCAAATTCACACACCTTTGTTCTGTGCATCAATCCTGTGGTATATTATTGCTTCTTTCAGACCTGGTTTGTTGTAAAAATATTTTAAACTATATAAAGTAAATTCTTTTTAGGCTTATAATACTGCTGAAATTTTCCTTAATTATCATTAGATTTGTTTTCTTTTTTCCTCCTCAAACAACTAGAAAAAGTTGTTAACCTTAATGACATCATCTACCGCAAGTTGCAACTTGCACTTCAGCTGATTTACACTTTAAACCAGATGCAGTACTGCATAATTCAAAACCACTGGGCACAAGGCATACTTCTCAACTATTCCTAGTTTTGCAGACTGTCCCCGATTTTGTCTGATATTTTTGCTCTGCCCCACATAAGATTTTTCATTTTCTGGTAATCACCGAAGGTTACAGTTGGTCAATAATGCCAGTCACTGGAGTTTCAAACTTGTTGTTTGGAAAATGCATGTTTTATTACATTTTAAGTCAATTAGAATAACATTTAAAAACTATACCCTTTTTGGGAGGGCCTTTGTTCCCCCCCCCCCCCATTATTACAGCTTTGTTCAGAATTCTTGAGCAAAGAAGTTGTGGGATATGGCCCTGGCCTACCAGTTTTCTAGTAAATTTAATTGTAGATTCAAGTAATTTGGTAGACTTAAGACTGCCAATACATCCATTTTAATTTAGCTGCACTATTTTGTATTATTACATGGTGTGTGGCCCTTTTCTGCGGCATTTCTGCAATGGAGGTTTTTCTTCTCCTCTTACTTGCTTCTTAGTAAATGGTGGGCATTGAAAGCACTCAGTAAAAGCAATGTCTTTCGGCTTTTCCCGGTTAGGGGTCGGCACAGCTGATCACCAGTCCGCAGACTGATTGCAGTTGAGTTTTTACGGTGCCAGGTTGCCAGCCTGGATCTCAACCTTCACAGAAGGCACACATGCACACCTACCTACCTGCAGGGAGGGCAGACTTGGCACAGAAGGCACTCCAGCAGAGAATCAAACCAAAGAACCTCTTGCTGTGAGGCGACAATGCTAACTGCTGCACCACCACAACAAACACTGAAAACACTCAGTAAATACTTAAAAAAAAAGTTTTCTCTTTCTTTCTAATTGCACTGCAAAGTACAGCTGAAGTTAAGTTGGCTTTTGGTTGTAGGATGGTTAACAGCTTTTTTTGATTTGTATTCTTTTATGTGATCAAAACTATATTTTTTCACAAAAATAAGCAACAGACAATTACTTTTTTGGTCAGAATTGCAATTCTGTACTTCTGATCGACACCATGTAACACACAACACAGACAACCCTGATAAGGAGTGGACACTAGACCTGTTCCAAGAGGACATCTGAGATCCTTAGCAAAGTTATATCTGGGACTGGACCGATCAGCTCAGACATGTAGCTATATAACACCATTTGCAAAAATCTACCCTGTCCCTGTTTATTCTTCTTCAAGTTGATGCAAATTCAGACAGCTTACCACAATAATCCTGCAGGGTATTTGAGACTTTTGTTGCACCACACAGTGGGCATGCCTCTTGTAAATCTTTGCAGGCAGCACCAGGGAAATTCAAGGGTGTCTGACATCTGGATGCCATTCAAACCTTACAACAGGGATTCACAATCTTTCTGGGAAACTGGGCTGACCTTAAGAAAAAAAAAAAAAAAAGGACTGCCATCCCACTGTCTCTCCACTGTGTTCAAAGCCTGCTGCCTCTTCTGCACACCTTGTATCAGATCCTGGAAAGCTGAGCTGAGGACCTCTCCTTGTAAGCAAATATCCTGAATGGCCTGTCTACTTATCTATCCTTTCCCAGAAAGTACATGATGGCATGCACTTGCAGGAGGGCTGTACATGTTTCAGCAATGGAGACAAGGAATTTTCAAACTTCAGACAAACTGAAATACTACAAGAGGGAAATCAAGTTGCCCACTATGAGTGTACCATCACATCTATGACTCAGAATTCACTATGCAACCATTTTACTCCTGAACAAACATGAATTAATTTATTCTTAATTACACGCACCAGAACGTCCAAGGATGGTGGCTGGATAGAGATGTATAATGGATTAAGGTTGGTCTTTTTAATACTTAACACGCCCTGCATGTCCACATCCAAAATGCATATCTTGTTTTCTGCCAGCACAGTCTGCACTGCTGCTTTACTGCAAACAAAAAGAGAGAAAAAAAGAAAAAGATGATGAGAGAGTGGGACAATTACTGGTTTACCTTAACACTTTATTCTAAAAAAAATTAGCCTCTTGATTATCTTGCCAAATATGAAATAAGCACTTTGACTAAAAGATTTCAAGACTGCCACTCTATTTTATATTAAAATAAGTTGATATAGTATGAGCTATTTACAGCTATAACCCTGGCCAATGAAATATAAAAATACAAGTACAAAATGCCATGGTTACAGTTAGTTAAAACTAGCAAACACTATTATTAGGAATAAATAAACAATGCAGCTAGGCACAAAGATTAGACTCTGCTATGACTCCAGATGTATAATTTCCAAGCAGTGGGCAGATATGAGTGAATCACTCCTATCTTGCTGCTCAAAAATAATTAGTCTAAGCATCAACACTGGGCATTACACTAAAATCCTATTACTTTTTTAACCGCATCATTCTCACTTCCCTGAACGGTTAAAATGCAAACAAAAGTAACTTATTTGAAACATGCACAACATTGGTTAAGTCACAGAGCACTTGCTTACATGTTAGGCAGAAAACTGAAAAAGGCAAAGATCTCATTTGTGAAAGCACTTGGTAGAAATATAGGAAAAAACATTACATGAATTGCTCTTCAAAAGGTTGGAGCTTATGCACTTGCAATACGACACAAGTTAATTTGGGCATGTCCAGTGAAAGTACAGTTGTGTAAAATCTTACCATAATGGTAGATGTCCCTCTCTTCACTGCTGCAGTATTCATTACATTAGGGATCCTCTGCCAAGGGCAGCCTGACATCCAGCCAGTATAGCAAAGTCTTTAGGTTGCTTTGAGGTACACCATATGCCACACGTATCCTCCTCGTGTAGCATAAGGCATAAAGGTGATGTCCAGATGTACCATCTTCAGAACTGACAGCCCCAGTAGGAACGCCAGAGGGGAGGTGGGAGAATGAGTACTGCAACAGTGAAAGAAGGATATCTACTGTTATGGCAAGATCTTCCAAAACTATACTACGTCCTTCCACATCACTGTTGCAATATTTATTACATTAGGGAGAGTGCCAAAGCTCAGGAAGAAGGATCAGCAGAGCCCTCTAGGAAGCTACAAAGAATGGCCCTAGCAAAACCAGCTCTAGCTCTGGAGTTTCCATCCAACTCGTAGTGCTTGGTAAGGGTATGCACAGAAGTCCAGGAAGCTGCCTCAAAAATACAGTTAGTATGAAACCCTTGAAAAAAAAAGCACCAGAAGAAAACACAGCTCTAGTAGAATGAGCCCTAACAAAATAAGGAAGGCTCTTACACCATGAAAGGAATAACAAAAAGAAATAGCTTTAGAGATCCAAGAAAAAATAGTCTGCTTGGACACAGCTAATCCTATGGACCTAGGATGAAAGGAAACGAAGAGCTGATCAGATTTCCTAATAATCTTAGTCTTATCCAAATAAAATCTGAGTTGTCTATGCACATTCAACATGTGCAGCACCTTCTCTTTGGCAGACTGTGGAGAAAGGAAAAAAAGTGGGCAAATGAATAGACTGATTAAGAGACAACTCATTCAGCACATTGGGCATGAAAGAAGGATTAGTACACAAAGGCGCCCTGTCCTTATGAAATGCCAAAAAAGGAGGACAAGCCATAAGGGCTTGAAGCTCTGATACCTATCTATCAGAAGTAAGGGTTAACAAAAGTACAGTCTTCCAACAGCAATGCTGCACGGAAGATGAAGCTTCAGGCTCTAAAGGAGCCCAAGTCAATTTTTCTAAAATGAAATTAAGATCCCAGGGAGGAGAAACAGGCTTCCTGGGAGGCCCAATATGAAGGATGCCCCTAAGGATTTACTTAGCTTCAAATCTTGAAACTAAAGGAGAAGATGAAGGCAAACAAGCAGAGATAGCTGATAAGTCGAACTTAACAGAAGAATAAGCCAACCCAGCATTATAGGAGAGAACCAAAGGAACATCCACAAAACTGGATTCAGGTTACAAGAAAGCCACTAAACAGAAAACCTCTTCCATTTGGATAAGTAGGATTTCCTAGTATTGGGTTTCTTGGTCTCCTGAAGGACCCTAACCTTGTCCTCAGAAAAAAAGGTGTCTATATGGAATCAAAATCTTATCACCCGCAGTGCCAGCTGAAGAGTGGACAGGTGGGGATGGATGAGAGAACCCTTGCCCTGTGTGAGTAGGTCCCTAAGGTAACTAGTGATGATTGCCCTTAGCTAAATACAGAAGAAGAGGGGACCAATGCCGTCTCGACCAAAAGGGAGCCACCGACAAGATTTTGGGAGCATCCTGTTGAATTTTGAACAAGACTTTTGGAATGAAGACAAGGGGAGAGAAGGCATAAAAAAACACACCCTTCCAAGAAAATATACGGCGTCCACCTTCCAATCCAGAGGACCTGGGACTCTGACACAAAACAGAGGAAGTTGTTTGTTCAGAGGTGGGGCAAAAAGATCTACTAGAGAAGTACTCCACTGGTAGACACTGTCCAGAAACACATCCCTGTGAAACATCCATAAGTGGGACTGAGTTAAGGGCCTGCTCAGAGTATCTGCCATAATGTTTTGATCTGAGGAAATGTAAACTGCTTGAAGAGTCACTTAATACTGGAAAGCAAGATCCCATACTAGGATTGCCAACCGGCAAAGTAGATAAGATCTTGTCCCCTTCGTTTATTTACATACATCACTGTGGTATTTTCCGTAAACACCTTGAGGGGTCCTTCATCTCTTTGATACCGACATGCTCTTTCTGTTGAAGAGGTGGCCACACCTCTTGCACCTCTAGGCAGCCAAAAGTTGCTCCCCATCCCACGTCTGAAGCATCTGTGAACAGCTCCTGAGAGGAAAGAGGGGAATGAAAAGACAGCCCTGGATTTATAGACAACTGCTGAATCCACCAATGAAGTTCCTTCTTGAGACAATGTAGAAAAGGAACTACAAATTCTAGGTGATGTGCATGTTGAAACCAAACTGACTTCAGAAACACTAAAACTTTCTCATGTGGAGTTTGGCCTGAGACAGCATAGGGATGGTGGATGCCATGAACCCCAGAGCTCTCAGAAATTCCCTGGCTGTTATAGAGGCCAGAGGAAGAAGTGTTTGAAAAAAGGAAATTAGTGTTAAGACCTTGAGAGGAGGCAGGGATGCCAACATAGACACATTCTGCATCCTGCACCCCAATAAAACTTGGTCTCAAGAAGGGGTCAGAAAATACTTTTTGAAGTTTACTGTGAACACCAGGCTTTGCAGAAGGGAACTGGCAAAATTAAGATTTTGCAATATGATCTCTGGAGAGGATGCTTGAAATAGATGGTCGTCCAAGTAAGGAAAGACTTGGATCAAATGAAGCCTGCAAAAAGCAATCAGAGCAGCAAGGCATTTAGTAAATGCCCATGGGGCAGCACAAAGGGCAAAGAAGGGTACTGAGAATGCCAGGAAGCAACAGAGAAAAGTAAAAACTTCCTGAAAAGGGGATGAATCAGGGTATGAAGATAAGCATCCTTGAGATCCAGCGACAGCAATTAGGTCTATGGAAGCTAAAGAGGGAACAAAGTCTGAAGGGACAACATTCAAAAGGAGGGCACCTTCAAAAAAGTGTTTAGATGAGAGAAGTCTAGAATTGGTCTCAAAGTACCCTCCTTCCAGAGCATAAGAAACATCCTGGAGTAAAACCCCTCTCCCTTTGAGAGAGAGGCACCTCTTGAATAATAATCTGAATCAAAAGATCTCAAAGCACGTCTGGAAAGAATGACAGTTGTTCCTGAGTGGGTTGAGGAATACCCATAAAAGGGGGAAGAGATTTCCAGACCATGAAATACCCCTGATGGATAATGGACAGAACCCAGGATCCTGAGTAATCTGTAGCCAAACCAGGACAGAGAGAACAAGAGGTGAAGAGAAAGAGGAAAATGGTTGGGAAGAATAGGATAGTCAGATAGCACCTGGTTAATCAGAAAAAGGAGACTCCTGAGGCACAGAAGTCTGAATAGCCTTTGCAGGAGGAGCCCACTTACCACCATTTTTACCCTTAGGAGGAGGGCGAGATTGCCAGCGAACAAAAGCTAGCTTACTGGGATAATTTGTATGAAATTTAGGTACAGGAGAAACAAACGCACTTAAATTCCTGTAAAGCCTTGCCCTCATTCTGATGGGAATTAAACTGACCAGAAACAGCTTCACCAAACAAGTGCTTATTATCTAGAGGGGCATCCATCAACTTAGCCTTAATATCATCAGGCAAAACTGAAGCCAAAGCCAGGAATACCTCCTCATCACTGAGCCAAAGGCAGCAGTTCTAGAGGATGTATCTGCTACTTCAAAACCATACTTGATGGAATGACGAGCTACATGAGAGAAAGTCCCTAACAGGGAAAGGGCAGAAGTTTTACCCTGAGTCTGGATGATCAGAAATAACCTGACAGGCTTGGGAAAGGAAGGCCAGCAAGTACCTGGACATATGGGTCAATTAATAGCCCTAAAAGGCAAGGTGGCACAGGTATAAACTTCTTGTCTAGCATACTTCCCAACTGCACCGAATTACTCAGTTTTTACTGAGTTTTGGGGTCCAAATAATGGGATGCCACGATTACCGAGTGTCACCCCTTCATTCCTGATTTTATTTTTAATTTGTTTTTCTTTTTTTTTTCATGCTTTTTGAGCTGACGTCATCACATGTACGATGACGTTAGCCTGTCGGAACTGAAGCTTAAGGGCATACATTTCCGGGTGGCTGCTAACGCAAAAACAACTGCTGTGTGGGGAAAATGATGGAAAACCCTCTGTTACTGCTGGGTGAGAGCACCGTGTAAACGACTGCTGCATTGTTCTGGGCTGAAAGGAAGGTATTTATTTGGTTTGGAATCAGAAACAACTGCAGGTATTTATTTGCTCTGCTTGTCCGCTGCTATGGAGCTGGAGTTGAAGTTTGCTTTTTTTGTCAACTGGAGGTACTTATTTGCTCTGCTGCTACGGAGTTGAAGTTTGCTTTGTGTGCTTTTGGAAACAACTGCTCTCTGCTGATACGGAGCTGAAGTTTGGTTTTTTCTTTGTTTGCTGCTACAGAGTTGGTTTGCTTTTTTCTTTGTCAACTGCAGGTACTTATTTGCTCTGCTGCTACAGAGTTGAAGTTTGCTTTGTGTGCTTTTGGAAACAACTGTGCTCTGCTGCTATGGAGTTGAAGTTTGCTTTTGTCTTTGTCCGCTGATACAGAGTTTGCTTTTTTCTTTGTCAATTGCGGGTATTTATTTGCTCTGCTGCTACGGAGTTGAAGTTTGCTTTTTTCTTGCTAGTGTGTGTGTGTGTGTTTGTGAACAGTTTGTGTACTGGTACCCAATTTATTCATGTAAATCACGGTAAGTGAGCTTTATTAAATGTGGTCACAATACCAAAATTATAACTTAGTGTCCTTTTACTTAAAACTTAATTCTGTATTTACTTAAAATTACCTTTAATCCAATCTTTAGTGCACCACATATAAAAGAAGTAAGATTTAAGCAGATATAAATCATAAGGGTCATTGCTACCAGATTCATATACGTGCATTGGAAAATCTGCCTGAAGCAAACATCAGTCTTTGACCACATCCTTTCAAGACATCCCCGGCACTTGCTCACAAAGTGTCAAGCTCTGGGTGTTACAAAGAAAGCATACTTTATGCTTGTCCCAGTTCTTTTTTTGCCACTTGAGCAAAAAGGGAGCTTCATTTACCTTCATACTGTTATTGGTAGACAAAGTTCTAGATGCAAAGCAGTCTGAGTAAAAAAAAATATTTTATGTTAGCTGCTTGTGTCTGAATGTTTTGTCTCTTTCGGCTTTTCCCGGTTAGGGGTCGCCACAGCGGAACTCCGGTCTGCTAATGATTGGCAGTTGATTTTTACGTACCGACTTGCCAGGCCTGACGCACAACCTTCAACGTAGGTACGCCCATTCACGCATGTCTCCACGCAGAAGACGCTCTAGCTGAGAATCGAACCAGACAGCATCTTTCTGTGAGGCGACGACGCTATGTCTGAATGTACTTTTCAGAATATTTTGTGAATACGATGCCATCTCCTGATTAGCTCACCAAAAAGTTATCAGACGTCTTTCAATTTCACCCCAGAAATATCCAGTTGCAGTATTTTGTCTGAGATAATATCATTGATACTAAAAGTTATATTCTGTATGCTAAAAGAGATAAAAAATATTTTCACTTTTATACAACGCAAAAATATTTTTCTGGTGCTCTTTCTATTCTACAGTGACATGCTAGAATTAAAATGCAGAAAAATCTAAACAAAAGGAAAAACCTAGGACGGGCTCTGGAAAAGCATAAAGTAAGAAAAAAAAGATTAAAACCATGAGGCCACTTAAATCTACAAAGGGGAAATTTATGGGTATTCTATGGCTAATTGCTCCAAGTAATGCTTTTACCTTAATGAATACTGGAGTTATGGTTCAGCCCCCCCACACACACACACACACACTTGCTGGAATGAAGCCCATTGAAGTTACTCTACTCCACCAGCAAAGCAAACCTTATTTTTCCAAGGGACTCTAAAGGAGAGAAACAATTTGGGGATAGTTTGTATGTGTTCAAGAGCAAAAGGTAAAGAATGTTCATGCTGAAAAACAGGTAAAAAGAGCCTAAAGTCCCTAGCCACCACCACTTGTGAATTTATGCCTCATATTTTTGTTCTATTCCTCATTAAATCTGTGGTTTTCAGGATTTTTGTGGCAAATCATTGAAGGACTGAATTTACTAAATAATGACAGGCATATGAATGTCAGACTTCATATTCTTCTGAAAATAAATGGTAATACAAAACCTTTTATTCTAGCAATTTTCTAAGTTTGTAAGATCAGTATTTGAACTTTGCCCCTATTTTGGGGCTGTATTCCCCCATTACTGGCTTTGTCCACATTTTTTGTGCTAAGAGGTTGAGAGCTATGGTGAGAAGTGAGAACTGAATTCATTAAATGATAGCCATTTAAGTTTCAGTCTTCCTGTCTTTCAGGAAACTGCTGATCTGGCATTGTGGTATGTTGCTCTGGCATAGTGGTATGTTGCTCTGACTGTAGTGCACAGAGTCCTGGGTTCAAGAATTGGCAGTGAAATGCATGGCGGTAACACACCATTTTATTCTAGCAACTTTTCAAAATTATACAAGCAATGTTTAAAATGTGTCCCTGTTTTTGGCCTTTTTGCCCCCCTGCAAGAACAAAAAAACTGTGTTGCTTTGTTTAGCAGATATCTATTAGTGTTTGTGCATTGTGCTATAAAATGTGAAAATAAAATCCAAATAATCATTGTAGACGTAAAGCAGTATTGCACACATTAGTGGTTATGGTAAATGGGGTGAAATAACCAGGTAATGAGACATTGGAATGGATGCAGGGGGACTCTGGTGCTATATTTTCGTTCTGTTCATCACTATGCATTTGAAAGTTGGTATCCCACAATTGCATTGAAGGGGTGGGGTATGTTTGCAAATTTTACGTTAATCAGTGTACAGATTTGTACCTATTTTTCATAGGCCTTGTCCAGATTTTTGATGTTTCCAGGTTGAGAGGTATGTTGCCTAGCCTTTCCATAGTTCTGTTATCTTTACTAGAGGGCAGTAATTTAGGAGAAGGGAGCAATTGAGATGGCTTGTCAGAAGCTACAGACACCACCAATGGGTAGGCAGAAAGACATATACAAGAACTTAACAGTCCTCAGACACCTTACAGAATCTATCAAGCTTCTTGGGGGCAGGGAGCAGAGAGCCTGGAGCCCTAGGAGCATTAGCAAATGCATCCAACAATGCAGCCAAGATGGGAGGAACAGCAAAAGGTCCTGGAGAATCCAATTGCAGCAACTCATAATACCTTTTTTTTGTATCTCAGAAAAATGAGCACAATCCCATTTAAAGAACTCCATCACCTTAGAGATTGTGTCCTCAAAAGAAATCTCTTCAAAGGGAGTATCAGGACTGGTAGATTACTCTTCCTCGGAGCCATATTCAAAGGAGAGGGAATCTGAGATGAGTATGTAAGGGATTCCTTAGCTGAATCGGGCTCCTCTTCAGAGGAATCCTGTTCCCTACGTCTTTTAAAGGGGGTAGATGACCAAGGGGGGCTGGAATAGAAACTCCCTGAGGAGGCTTCAATGCCATCAAAGCACTAAACAAGCCCTGAGTGAAGGACTGCCATTCACTCTGTGGATCCTTAGGAGCAGGAGAAATATTTAGTCTTTTGCTTTTTCATCAACAGGATGGCCACCTTATAGAATTTAGAAAGCTCTGACTCAGGATGGCATTCAATAATGGTAGTAGGGACTTCTCCGAATAAGATTTGAGGAATACCCCTATGCCCCTCAGAGATAATCAGCCGTTGCCCCCCCCCCCAAAGTGAACGTCTGCAATACCTCCTCAGATGTGCTTAAATAAAGTCAGATTTCCACCGGACTCCAACCCGGTCGCGGCAGAGGAATCCAATGATAAAGCCTGGTGAACTTCCGGGCACTCACTCACCTCGGGAGAAACATCCAGCGGAGACTGAACAGTAGAAGATTATGGCCTAGGTTTCTTGGCCTTCTTCACAGATGGCTGTCCCTCAGAGCAGGAAGTTCTCTCCATCGTGTCCTTTCCAAAAATCTTAAAGGACCACTATGGAAAAAAAATGAATGAACAAGGTGTATATCTAAACACTGAACGCCGAAAAGTTTGAATACCAAAACCTTGAACTTGAAAGATCGAATACTGAAAATATCGAAGCCACGGAACATCGAACTCTTTCCCAGGGAAAGAAGATGGTGGGCCGTTTCGCGGCCTCGCCATTTCCTCCACTGTGGTGTGATCTCGGAGTTGGTATATTTAAATAGGGGAGGTGTGGGAGGCTAAGCCCCCCACATCAGAAATAGTTTGTAGTGTATGTGTGCTTTGCGTTTTGTACTGGAACAGCGATTTTTTTCCCAGGTAAAAAAAATTGCTGTTCTCAGTCTTCAAGGTTTTCAGCTTTTGTGGTTTTGGGTTCGATGCTGTAACATTCGAAGTTTTGACACTTCGATGTTATGATAGAGACCCGAATGAACACACATATTTACATCTTTTCTTGAAGTCGTACATATTGCAAACCTGTATACACCAGAAAGATGTAGTCAATATTCATTTTATTGTGTTTGTAACCCAAATGCCCTCCTGGAGGCAGACATCCTAAGGACAGTTTGCTTTCTTCTAAAGCTAAATAGTACAGTTGTGTACCTACCATAAATGTAGATGTTCAAGTGTACTCACTGTTGCAGTCATTACTCTTGGGTTATCCTGCTGGCAGGCTACCCGCAGTCGGCCTGAATTCCAAAGTCTAGGTCCGGCGTCGGTTGCTATCACCTCTTCCCTGACGTCAGTGCACCAGGGGTATAAAAGATGCAGCCGATGCCATTTTCTTCAGTTTTTCTTGCCCCAGATGTCAGGTGCCCCCAAAATGGTAGGCTGAAAAATTATGCCAATAATTATGCATGCAGTAAAATAAACATTTCCTTCATCTGCAAGCAAATACACTACATAGGTTGTATAAGATAGAGAGGTATAGGTAAGTACCAGCAAAGAAAAGGGGGATGGTGGGTGGGTAACCTGGACTGCAACAGTGAATACACTCGAACATCTACATTTATGGTAGGTACACAACTGTACTATGTTCATCGTGTTTCACTGTTGCAGTCATTACTCTTGGGTTGAATCCCAAAGCTGAGTTTGGGTGGCTGGGCCTAAATAGGATTAGGAGAGGCTATAAGGCCCTGCAGAACTGCAGTGGCAAAGCCTGCTCTGGGTTTTAGAGTAGAGAGGTAAATGGTAGTGTTTTGTAAAAGTGTGCACTGAACTCCAAGTTGCAGCCTCTAAAATGTCTTTGCTTGGTACTCCTCTGAAAAAGGCTGCTGAAGTGGCTGCTGCCCTGGTTGAATGAGGCCTAATGCCCTTGGGCATTGATTTGCCATGTTGTGAGTAACAGAAACGAATGCAGTGGCCTATCCATTTTGAAATAGTCTGTTTTGAGATAGGCTTCCCTTGAGATCCTGCAGCATATGCCACTAGAAGTTGCTCAGTTTTTCTGAAAGATTTAGTTCTGTCCAAGTAGAAGCGTAGTTGTCTGTGTATGTCCAAAGAATCCAGAAGTCTCTCACCCTTATTCTGTGGGTTTGGATAAAAGGTAAGCAAATGAATGGTTTGGTTAAGGGCCACACTGAACACTACCTTAGGCATAAATGTTGGGTTCGCCCTTAGAGAAACCCTGTCTGGATGGAAAATGATGAACGGTTCCACAGCCATGAGTGCCTGTAACTCTGAAACTCGTCTTGCGGAGGTTATTGCTAGGAGCAGAGCTGTTTTCCAAGATAAAAATTTTTTATATCAGCTGTACTGGCTGGCTCAAAAGGCAGCAGTGTGAGTTTTTCCAAGACATAATTGAGGTCCCATGTAGGTATTGGGGCTCTTCTTGGAGGTCTTATATTCTTGGCCCCTCTGAGGTACTGCCTTAGCAATGGATGGGAAAAAATAGAAGGTTCCGTATTGTAATGAGCTGAAATGGCAGAGGTATGAATTTTAATTGATGAAAAGGATAGGCCTTTGTCCAGCATGTCAGTTAGGTATTGTAAAATCTGAGGAATATTTGGTACAGATGTGTCAATTCCTTGTGCCTGGTTCCAAGCACAGAATCGTTTCCATTTTTCTGCATAAGATTTTCTGGCACTGGGCCTCCTGGCCTCCAAAATAACATCCATCACTGCTTTAGAGAGAGGTGTGTTTTGAATGGTTACATTATCTGCCATGCTGCCAGGTTTATGGTCTTGAGTTGGCTGTGCAGAATCCGATTGTTTCGTTGGGTCAGTAAGTGAGGAATTAGAGGCAATGTCCAGGCAGGGCCTTGAGACAAGCTTTTTAGGATTGGGTACCAGTGCTGGCGTGGCCAGTCTGGGGCAATCAGAAACATTCTTGGCTTCTCTTGTCTGACCTTTAGGAGTACCTTGGGGAGGAGAGGCAGAGGAGGAAAGGCATATACTGTTAGACTTTTCCAGCTAAATGACAGGGCATCCACTTTCCATGCTTGTTTGTGATAAGTCCTTGTGCAGAATCTCTGTAGTTGGCAATTGTGAGGGGAGGCAAATAGATCTATGTCTGGGCATCCCCACTCCTTTGTTATCAGGCTGAAGACTTGTGGATCCAGTTTCCACTTGTGGGGATCCGTGAGGTTTCTGCTTAGTTCGTCTGCCAGAGTATTGTTCTTTCCTGGCAAGAACTGTGCTTGCAGGTGTACTTGATAAGTCAATGCTGTGTCCCACAAAGTTATGGCTTGTCAGCAGAGGGGGTAGGAATGTGTGCCTCCCTGCTTGTTTATGTACCACATGACTGTAGTATTGTCTGTCCTTATTAATATTTGTCCTGGATGGAGTATATCCTTGAAAGCTGTCAGGGCATTCTGAACAGCTAGCATCTCTTTTTGATTGATATGTAGATGCATTTGGCTTGTGAGCCATGTGCCATGAATAAATTTTCCTGCCATGTGTGCTCCCCAGGCATACTCTGATGCATCTGTTGTTATTGACTGCATGGCTGTGGGTAAAGTGAATGTTTGTCCCTTGTTGAGGTGACAGGCCTGTGCCCACCATCGAAACTCCTGTTGCAGGCAAGGAATGAGGGTAATTAATGCTTCCAGGCTTTGACAATGTTGAGGCCAGACACTTTTTAGATACCACTGAAGTTTCCTCATATGCAGTCTGGCATATGGAATTAGCAGAATGCAGGATGCCATGAAGCCCAAAGCCTGCAGAATTTTTCTTGCAGATAACCGGGTCTTTGTTGCCAACATTTTGAAGTAAGAAGACAGTTTCCTTTGTTTGTATGGCGTGAGATAAGCCATCTGGGCAGTTGTGTTTAAGCTTGCACCCAGGAATATTATCTCTTGAGAGGGTACTAGTTTGATTTCTTTTCGTTTACTGTGTACCCTAGCAAATTAATAATCTTTTTATGAACGCCAGATGCTTTAGTAGCGTGTCCTTGTTCTCTGCTTGTATAAGGCAGTCGTCCAAGTAAGGATATATTTGAATTCCTCTTTGTCTGCAAAATGCAATTACTGGTGCTAGGCATTTTGTGAAGACCCTGGGCGCAGTAGATAAGCCAAAGGGCAGTGCTGAGACTTGGTAGTGCACTGAGCCAGCTATGAATCTGAGGAATCTTCTGCAAGATTGTCTGATTGGGATATGCAGGTATGCCTCTTTTAGGTCCAGAGTTACAAGCCAAGCCTTCTTGCCCAGCATGGGCAGAAGCTGCTGCAGAGTTAACATTTTGAATTTTGGAACGTCCAGAAATATGTTTAGAATAGACAGGTCCAGTATTGGTCTCCAAGTTTTGTCCTTTCTGGGTACCAAGAAAAGTCTCGAGTAAAATCCTTGTCCCTGCTCTTGCTGTGGTACTTGCTGAATGGCCCTCATGTCCATAAGGGACGAAACATGTTTTTGTGACTCTGCCCATTGATTGTGTGGCAGGTCTGGCATACCTTTTGCATTTGGCAGGGTGTGAAAGTGGAACCTGTAGCCCTGGGACACTATATTCAATACCCATTTGTCCTGGGTGATCATGTGCCAATTTTGAGGAAAAAGTGCTAGTTTTCCCCATAAGGGGGCTGCAAGAAGATAAGTGCTTGGTGCTGGCAGAGGCAAGTCATTGGGACTGTTTCCTGTATGGCTGTGCTTGGTCTTCTCCACTTTTGGAGGTAGAAGCACCCCCACTGTCTAGGCCTGTATGAGCCCTGGGGCTGGGCTCTGCCTCTGGGGCATCTGTATCTGCCTCTTTGTGGCCTGTCCGACACTGGAAAGGACCAATTCTTTGTAGGCCAGTTCCTGCTAAATCTTGGTGGCTAAACCTGTAAGAAATCCTTTACTGTTTGCATAGATTTCGCTTTATCTTCCATTTTCTTCAAAACCTCCTCTGCTTTAACACCAAATAAGGTATCATGCTGTAATAGAGCATCTAATAATTTTGCTTTAACATGATCAGGCAGAGTTTGTTCCTTTAACCAAGCATGCCTTCTAATGACAGAACCCGTAACTGCGGCCCTGCAGGAGGCCTCCAGAGAATCAAAACCACATTGCAATGTATGCTTTCCCACTTGTTCGGTTGCATGCAATAAATCCTGCATTTCCTTCTTTTCTGCACAATCAGAATTGGCCAACATTTTCTGGTTTAACAGTGACATTAAGTATTGCTGATATTTAATCGTATGAAATTGACAATTTAAAGCCCTCACGGCCAAAGTAGCAGAAGTATAAACCTTTTTCCCCATCTGTCTAGTGCCCTTGAATCCCTGTCAGAAGGGATAGGGTTTTTTGCAGTAGCGGCCTTAACCCCTTTGGAACCCTGAGAAATAGTTTCTGGGTCAGCAGCAGGGTTTTTATAAAGACATTTATGAGAATCTGGAACCCTGTAGTATATGTCTGGTTTAACCAGAGCTGGAGGTAAGGAGTCAGGAGAAAGGCCGGACTCTGAAAACATATCGTCTACAATGTCTAGCACAGGGGGAATAGCAAGAGGTCTGTGTTGAGGTAGTAAAAGAAAGTCTCTAAGCCTTTTCGTTGATTCTGAGTAATCTTGGCTCTTCCAGTGGAAGTGCTCTCTCATGGTATGCAGGGTTTCCCCAAAAGAGAAAAAAGTAATCCTCAGGAGGAGAGGCTGAAGGGATAGATTCTTCAGCATCAGAATCCTCATAGGGAGGAAAGGAGTATTCCTGTACAGATGAGGAGTCAGAGGAAATGGAAACCTGATCTGAAGAGTCATAGTGTGTCTCTTGCCTAGGCCTCTTGTCAGGTGGGGGATGGGAACCCCTGATCAAGGTAATAAGGTCTTTGGCCATTTTGAGCATCTGTTTCTTAGGCATGGAAGTTTGTCCTGGAGAATGCTGTACTTGTTTCTTTGTCTTTAGAGCTGCTTTAGTCTTTGCTTTAGAAGCTGAAGTAGGCTTTACATATAGCTGTGTAGGTCTGAAAACACCCTCAGAAGCCGATGCCTGCTCGGCAGCTCTGGACCCATCTGAGTGAATGATTTCTGAGTGCCCAATACCGTGAGTATCCAGAGGCGTAGCTGGCTCCACGTGGGAGTCGTCAGTGGCCTGTGGCTCTGAGGTAGCGGGCGTCAGAGGCCGCGAAAGTGCCTCACTGAGAACCGGCGACTAGCTTAGCGGAAGCCTCGTCGTCGGTTTTGGATCTCGGATGCCTGCCCTTCTCTTTTTCCTTGCGTTTTTTAGAAACTCCGGTCGTTGGCTGTTCCAACGGCATTATATAAATGAATTTTCGGCCAAAGTAATGAAAAGCAAAATCAAACCAACGCTTAATAGTGCGTTGGTTGAATCTAGCACAAAACCGACAACTAGCAATGTTATAATCAGGGCCTAGGCAAGGAATACAGTAAGAATGAAAATCCTTATGAGGTATTTGCTTCCCACAAGAAATACAATTGTTAACTTTTTCTGACATCGGTCTGGAGCAAGAAAAAAGGTTTCCCTAACGGGGTACTTAGCTTTAATGAAGACTTCAGATCTGAAATTCATATGCGAAAATCTCAGGAGTCGGCTGACCGGCACTTGCGAACTGCTTTTGTTTCGGGCCCCGCTGGCAAGAAAGACTGATGAAAATGGCGTCAGCTGCATCTTTTATACCCCTGGCACACTGACGTCAGGGAAGAGGCGACAGCAACCGACGCCGGACCTAGACTTTGGAATTCAGGCCGACTGCGGGTAGCCTGCCAGCAGGATAACCCAAGAGTAATGACTGCAAGAGTGAAACACTATGAACATCTTCATCATAACGTAGTGTAAGAGCACAGTTGATGAGATTACAGTGCCCATGGCTGGACTGCCCAATCTCAGTTCCATTGACTTAGAATGGAAGAACTGAAAAGTAGTGCTAATTCTGAGAGGCCTCAGTAAAGGTAACATCTGCTGTTTGGCAGTGCCTCTTACAAATGGGTGTCCTACTGATGTCTTACACATTGTGAGAAAAAAGCTTCAAGAAATACCACCTAATTGCCGAGATAAAAGACTTTTTTTAGAGATTAAATTTTTGTGTGCTTCAGTTCCTTCTCAAATTACTCTGCCCATATTTCCTCCCTCATCAAGGCAGAGAATCACATTTCCCATCTTCCAAGGTATTTTAATTAGTCAGCTTTGTATGACAATACACAGAAGACAGATCAGTCTGCCTGGTGTGTCATTAAAAGCATTCCCTCATCTCTCTGTTTATTCAGGTCATTTGAATAGCACTTTCAGAGTAAATGTTACAAAATGCTTTTAGCAATCCTTAATATAAAAGTCTGTAAACTTCCGACAATGTAACATACACAGATTATAATTCATGTTGGCTGATTAATTCTCCCCATCATTAACCAAATAATGTAGTGTAAGAGCACAGTTGATGAGATTACAGTGTCCATGGCTGGACTGCCCGATCTCAGTTCCATTGACTTAGAATGGAAGAACTGAAAAGTAGTGCTAATTCTGACAGGCCTCAGTAAAGGTAACATTTGCTGTTTGGCAGTGCCTCTTACAAATGGGTGTCCTACTGATGTCTAAGAGACCAGATGGCTTAGTGGTTATGGTCTTCGCCTCCAATGCACAAGGTTCGATCCTGACCTTCGACTAATGCCTGTTTGGAGTTTGCATGTTCTCTCTGTGTCTCCGTGGGGTTTCTCCCATGTCCGAAAAACATGTTGAGTGTTTCCATCTCAAACTCACCAATGAATGGAGCTGTGGGCAGCAGCACAGACTCTACATGATGCCCAATGGGGGGGAAGAGTTGTAAAAAGACCAACCGCTTTGGGCATCTATTGTGGTGCGCAGTATCCTCAAGATAGGAGAACACGGATCACAAACTGCATGCCGTGGCAGGGGTAGCCACTCAACGGTGTAAAATATGGCTCAAGGTGATTCGGTCATGTTGACTGTCGCCAAAAAAAAAGGGCATGGGTAGTTACCGGTGATAAGTGGGTTGAGGACCCAGCCTACTCTCTGACCCACGCCAGGGACCCATGCTAACGGTGGGAGGGGTATATGTGCCCCTATTGGCCAGTGTGTGCCCACCATAAAAGCCCAGCAGCCCTGGATCAATAGGCTACTGGCTGGCCGGTGTCTAGTTGCCAAGCCTGGGTTACCTGGGATAGCTCTGTTGAGTGATAGCTGGACATAAAACCAACCAACCTGCCAAACATGAACTGAGAATTGCTACGCTTAATGCAGGTTCACTGACAGGACGCAGCTTAAAAGTGGATGACATGATGATACGGAGGAGGCTGAACATCCTATGTATCCAAGAGATGAGATGGAAGGGCAGTGCAACAAAGCCACTTGGCTTGGGATCCAGACTCTACTACTCAGGTGGTGGACAGGCTAGAAATGGTGTACGAATTGTGGTGAGACAGAGGCTTCAGAAGTCAGTGAGGGATATCATCAGAATTAATGACAGACTCATGGCAATCAAACTCCAGTGTAATGATAGGACAGTATTCATAATCTCAGCCTATGCCCCACAGCAGGGTTGTGATAGTGAGGAAAAGAGTGCATTCAGACGGCAGTTGCAAGACCTACTAGATAAAGCAGGACAACATGAATTGGTGTTGATAATGGGTGACGTAAATGCACATTTCGGGACAGGCAGAACAGGATATGAGGACTGCCTGGGTCCACATGGGTGGAGCTATAGGAATAAAGAGGGAGAAGCCATTCTAGACTTCTGTCTGGCAAATGGCTTGATAGTAACCAACACATGGTTCAGAAAGAGAGACAGTCACAAGATCACATACAAGAGTAGCCAACATGCAACTCAGGTAGACTTCCTCCTAGTAAGGAAAAGGCACTGGGGTAGAATCCATGATTGCAAAGTCATCCCCAGTGAAACAGTCGGTTCACAGCATAAACCAGTAGTTGCCACAATCAGCTGCAAGCAGTGGTCAGAGAAGGCTCTAAGGTCAACAGACACCAGGCTGAAGACCTGGAAGTTGACTGGAGAGAAAGTACAGCAGTTCAAGGAATTACTCAGGGCTCTAGCACCCCAAGAAGAGGAGGAAATAGGTGGAGTTGAAGAAGAGTGGCAGCACCTAAAAACAGCATGTGTTAGGACTACAGAAAAGATATGTGGCCAAGCCAGGTATGGAAATAAGGTACATAAGGAAAGCTGGTGGTGGAATGCAGAAGTGTAGGAAGTAATCAAAAGAAAGGAGGAGTGCAGGAAGAAGTGGGAGATTGAAAAGACTGACCAAGCTAGGAAGGACTACTGGTTGGCTAACAAAGAAACTAAGAAAGAAGTTGCAATAGCAAAGAATACGGCATCAGAGGCACTCTATCAGCTTCTGGAAAGTGACTCAGTAAGGGGCACAAAGAAACTATACCAGGTTGCAAGGCAAAGACAGAAAGATAAATAAGATAGTCAGACACCCTTCATAAGGGATTCCAGCAACAACCTGCTTACCAGGCCACAGGACATCAAAGGCAGATGGAAGGAGTATTTCCAGCAGCTTCTGAATGAAGAAAACCCCACAGAAGCGGTACTGCCCCAGAAACAGCCTACAATGAGAGTAGAAGAAGAGCCCAGCTTAGAAGAAGTAAGAGCAGCACTAAGGAAAATGAAGTCAGGGAAAGCAGCAGGCTCAGATGAGGTCACAGCAGATATGATAAAGATGCTGGGTGAGCTAGGGGAGAAATGGCTCCTGAGGGTACTAATTGCAGTGTGGAGAGAAAAGGCGTATCCCAGATGACTGGAGAATAAGCATACTCGTGCCAGTGTACAAGAAAAAAGGGGACATCCAAAACTGTGGACAGTACAGAGGCATCAAACTCCTACCACACTGCATGAAAGTTATGGAGTGGGTGATTGATAAACAGATACGCAGAATAGTAGAATATAAGATGGGAGATGAACAGTTCGGATTCAAATCAGGATGCAGCACAACTGACCCGATGTTTGCATTGAGACAGATACTTGAGAAGAAACTAGAGGAGAGAGTCAAACTGGGCTTTCCTAGACTTGGAGAAAGCATATGACAAGGTCCCAAGAAAGCTGATCTGGGCAGTACTGCAGTGGTTTGAAGTCCCAGAAACATTGGTAGAATTAGTACAGGCTATGTACAAGGACCCAGTGACTCAAGTACGAACAGTGTTTGGCCTCACTGAGGGGTTCCCAGTGGGAGTGGGTATACACCAGGGTTCAGCTCTGAGCCCACTGCTGTTCATACTGGTAATGGACTACATCAGCAAACAGGTTGGAGGGGTCAGAGCAACAAAGCTGCTGTATGCAGACGATGTGGCAGTACAGGCAGACTCTGATCTAGAACTTCAGCAAAGGATAGGAGAATGGAATGCAAATCTGAAGGCACATGGGATGAAACTAAGCACAGATAAGACAGTGGTAATGGCAGCAGATTGGGGAAATCAAAAGAAGCTGAGAATAGAGACAGATGGCAAAATAGTGGAACAGGTAAACAGCTTCAAGTATCTGGGAGGGGTGGTTGAGGAGAAGGGTAGTCTGAATGAAGAGGTCAAAGCTAGAATCAGAGGGGCTGCAGCCAACTGGCATAGAGTATCAGGTGTAGTCTATGACAGAAGAATGCCAAAGAAGCTGAAAAGTAAGGTGTACAAGACAGTGGTGCGACCAGCACTACTGTATGGTAAAGAAACCTGGGCAGTAAAGGCAGAACAGTTGAAGAAGCTAGAGGTGATGGAAATGAAGTGCCTGAGAAAGGTGGTAGGATGCACACTGTGGGACAGGCGAAGAAATGAGGACATAAGAGCAGAAGCCAAAGTAGCTCCAATTGCAGAAAAGATCAAAGAGAACAGATTATGATGGTATGGGCACAAGTGTAGAAAAGCAGAAGACAATCTGGTGAGGGAGATTTGGGACAGACAGGAAGAAGGGAAGAGGAAGCGAGGGCATCCAGCAAAGAGGTGGATGGATTGTGTGTAAGAAGATCTGCGACAGTCAGGCATGAGTGTTGAAGAAGGCAGGAGAGTGGCACTGAATCGAGAGAGTTGGCGACAGTTAATACGATACCCCAACCCCATGTAAAATGGGAAAATGGGGGAAGATGATGATTAACTAAAGAATGGTCTTATTTCAAACAGAGCTTTACATAACGATGCAGCCTTCAGCCTTGTTACTTCTGAGATAGGCAATGTGATGTCGCCTTCTACTTTTCATTACTACTGCTTTAGCATGCACATATCCATTCATGTTTAAAATCATGCTGTTTTCATTGTTATTCAATATACTCCTTCCTAAGAATAATGCAATGCCTACTACCACTGCCCCTACTAGAGTGCATACGTTTTTGGCTTAATGTCAGTAGTGTCTTCCCATGTACGCTGCCACAGCAACCTTTTCTATTCAGTTTTATACAAAATTTCTTTCAGTTCCTTTAGAAGCCCAAAACAAATGACTAAGCTAACATGTTTTACAACACAGTCATTTGATAATAATTTGCACTTCAAGTAGCAGCTTCAGAGTACGCATTGGTAATTCTGCAAACTTTTTTCCCCTTTATTTTGAGAAGTATTACATTCTCGGAGGCTCTCAATAAGAATCTGCCCAAGCAACAGAGACCTCCAAAGCAGAAACGCAAGCAACCTCCACCCTTCATCACAACCCAAAAGACACATAACACACAAGACTCAGTGTGCCACTCAACCACAGCCAATAAGGCAAAACAACGTATCTAACACATTAGTCATAGGTGACTCTATAGTCAGGCACACTAATGTTCCACTCACCAGAATAGACAAGGAGAAGGTTACTGTTAACTGCCTGTTGGGTGCCAGGATCCGCCACATAACCCACGCACTCAGGTCACTCCACAACAAGTACAAATATGACTCAGTCATTGTCCATGTTGATGTGAATGACCTGAGACATACCTCCCTGGACTACATGAAAATAGACGTGGAAAAACTCTCCAATCTTGTAATTCAGGCAGGTATGACCCTAGCCCTGAGTAGCATCTTACCTTGCCCAGAAATATACCACAGTACAAGGACAAAATGATTGACATCAACAACTGGCTAAGCTTCTGGTGTCATTCTAAGGGGATCCAATATCTGTCTGCCTGGGATGACATGGTCGACAGGTCATGATGCTTTGCCAAAGATAGCTTGCACCTGTCACCCCTGGGATTCCAGATACTGGCTGAGGCTCTTGCCGCCCCTATAGTGCCTTTTTTTGGCAAGATTCAAATGACAAACCCACCACCGTAACAAATACAGGCAAGCAAAAACTGAGGGCAATGCTACTCAACGCTAGAAGTCTAAACCTCAAAATGCACTCACTCGAGGCACTCCTTAAAATGCAGAACATCCATATCTGCGCAGTAACTGAAACTTGGTTCAAGGCTCCAGAGAGCACCCCTGCATTACCAAGATATAACACATACCATACCTTTCGGCCACCTAACCAAGACCAAAACACCAAGGGCGGAGGTGAGCCCATATTCATTAAGGATAACCACACCTCCAGGCTAGTTGCCCAACATAATGCATCCGAAATTATCCAAGTGCAACTAACTCTGGGCAAAACTGCAATCCATATTGTAGCCTGCTACAGATCCCCCACCATGCCCCAACTCCTCTTTTCTAGACATACTAGAAAATATTAGGGTTCAACCAAACACCCTAATAATGGGCGAGTTCAACTACCCCACCATTAACTGGGATAACTACTCATGTACCAACTCCTTCGGACAACGCTTTCTAGAATTCATAAACTCCAATGCTCTGGATCAACTTATCTACACCCCCACCAAGGGCAATGATATCCTAGACCTAGTCATTACCAACATGACTGACCGGCGTTCCACACCTGAAGTCAATTCCTCGTTGGTCAGATCCAACCATAAGCTAATCACCATAGAGATCCACATCCTGCCCCCACCCCCCATTAAGGAAACCACTGTAAAATTTTTTTCCAAAGCCAACTTCATGTTTCTTAAGATAGAAGTGGTCAACTTCACGTCATTCATGCAGATGGACAATACAGTTATGACTACTGAATCTTATACAAATGCACTCTATAAGCACTTACATGAGTGTATGGATCGTGCTATCCTCCAAAAAAAAAAGGAAGCCAATCTGGTGGTCCCCTGCTATAAACAAACTCTACAACAGAAGAAAGAAACTCTTGCAAAAGAGAGTAAAATCCCATGAGTGGAGGAGCTCCCTGGTCAGCCTCAGTAAGAAGCTGAGATCCCTCAAAAAAATTCTCCAAAGCCAGCTATGAAAACAAGATTGCCACTGACTCTAAGGACAATCACAAGGCATTCTATAGCTATGTCAAGAATCTCAATGGTTACTGCAAACTTTACCCCCCTCACCCCCTAAAGGGCCCATATCCATACTGGAAGAATGCAGTGCCCCTGCAATCGCAAATGAGCAGGTAAAAACTGCACTCTCCAAAGCCAAGAACACAGTATCCATGGGAATGGACAACATCCCAATCTTTGTTCTACACGAACTTCAGAATGAACTGGCTCCCCACCTAAGTACCATGTTCAATCATAGCCTCACGACAGGCTTTGTACCCACTGAATGCTGCACAGCAACAGTTATACTACTCCACAAAGGTGGAGCCACCACGGACCCAGGGAACTAGAGCCCTATTAGCCTGACGAGCCTGGTTTTCAAGGCCATGGAACGTATCATCATGGAACTCATAAACAAAGACATTGGTAACCTCCAAACTCTGGACCTCGCCCAGTTCGGGTTTGTGAAGGGCAGATCACATGATCCTGACTGACTTCTTTGAAACAGTCACCAAAGCCATAGATGAGGGTAAGGCAGTTCACACAGCCTATCTTGATCTCGCCAAGGCTTTTGACACCATCCCCCATTCTGGAATCATAGATAAACTCACTTACCTGGGTATAACTCCATACATCACAAGATGGGTTGCTAACTGGCTCACCGACAGAACCCACACTGTAAAAGTTGCAGACTCCAAATCTGACTTCAAACCTGTGACAAGGAGTACCACAGGGCTCAGTCTTGGATCATCTCCTGATTGGGATCTACTTCTCTGAAGTACGGGCTAACATAGAGGGCCTCTGGCTGACGAAGTTCGCAGATGACTGCAAATTAGGTGCCATAGTTGAGTCCCCAAACAACATGGACATCCTACAGAAGGGCCTCACTGAGACTGATGCCTGGTGTCAGAGCCATGGCCTCAATGCCAAAAAGTCATCTCCTTTGGAAAAAAACTCTGTACCCATGAACTACCACATGGGCGTCAGTCCACTTAACGCTGAAGGTGTAATAAGAGACCTTGGGACTCAGGTGGACAGTAGTCTCTCCTTTGATAATCACATCACCACATTAGTCAGGAAATCATTCTACGTGGCACACCTCATCACAAAAGGGTTCTAATCCAGGAAAAAAGAGGTCATTGTTCCCCTCTACTCGGCTCTCATTAGACCCATTATTGATTACAATGCCCCTTTTGGAATGTACCTCACAAGACATCTGCAACAGCTGGAAAGGCCACAAAAATACCTCACAAAGAGGATTACGGTTCATAGGTTGGTACTAGGCTATCGGCCCTAGGGCCTATACAAGCCTAGCCATAACAATTCCCTGGCTATTTCTTCCTACACTACTTACTTCCCTGGAAACATAAGCCCTACGCTGACCGTCTCAAAAATCTCCCGCTGTACTCCGTAGCATATTGCCTACTCTGAGGTGATCTCTGCCTAACATACAAAGCTATGTCAAACCCAGAGTTGTTGGACATGCTACACCTAAATAAATCCCAATCCCTCTGAGCTACACGCTCTAGAAACTTAAACCTTGTCACCACAATAGACAGAACATGCTGGAGGGATAGATTCCTATCCCAGAAACTTCCCATACTCTGGAACAAGCTACCTATGTCAAGCAGAGTTCCTCACTAGCCCTCTTCAAGAAAAATCTTGATGAGTGGATGGGAAATAGGAAATTCACCCCGGGGATCACTTCTGTGGCCCTGCTCGACAGGGCCACAGGAAAATAACCTCCTTGGGTGATGAAAGACAGGGAACCTTGCTGGCTAGGCTTACACAGGCCCTTGGCCCAATAGCCTAGTACCTACCTATGAACCTATTACACTTATTCCACAGTGCTCATCATCTCCCACTCAGAGCTGTTGTCACTTTAGTTACTTACTTGGAAATCAGACACCACTGCCATTTTGCAGATGTCCATTACACACAGTAGATAAGACAGACATCCACACACTTGCTGATCAACAGCACAAACCACTGAACCTACCTCAAAAAAAAAAAAAAAAAAAAATGGCTACAACAAACCAATGCATTTCTTACTGTCAGGATGTGATGACACAACTGCAGGTAACACACTACTGATGTCAACTAGAGAACATCATGGTATCAGGCAGTGATCCCTGTAGCTGTATTTCATGTTTTTCTCTTATAGTAACCACAAGATGTACACAAGCGCATGGGCACACACACATACACTACATAATGTAGCACCAAGAATGGGCCATTATGCAACTGTTTACAACCATAGCTATAATGCCACAAGGCCAAACCAAGCACCTCAAATCAGGTCAACACACCATCCCAATGCACCAATAACTATCAAATTAATGACAGCAAACACATCACGCTTACAGCATCGTGCACGTGTAACACAAACACACACATGCACAAACTAAGACCTTTGGCAAAACAAGGGGAGCAACTTCTGCAGTCCTAACACACACTCTGTATATAACATCAACATATCACAGTCATGAGCACACATACAAATGCACAATCTGCAGCATACACTGCATATTGTTAAAGTACAGTTATAGGCCGAACTTAACATAACAGCAGATGTCCAAATGATCACTAGCCTTAGCCATATGGGTTATACCTTGCCAAGTACATAACAGCTGGCCAGCTTCCATTTCAGGATGCTCTGAGGGGCTTTACATCCAAACTTTCAAGCAATTCGAGCTCAGCTGATTCAAAGGCAAGTTTGGGCATGAAGCCCTTCAGAGCTTTCCTGCCAACAAGGACAGGGAGGCTAAGCCCTTAAAAGGACAATGCTAGGAACAAAAATAAATAAATAAATAAAATAAAATAAATGTCCACACTTTGGTATAAAAAACACACCATGCATATTGAATGAAACTGAAAAATATAACAAAAAGCAATGTGGATGGGCGGTGGAGCTGCTACCACAGCACTGAACATTCGAACATATACTGTTATGCGATAAATTTAACTTAAACAGATGTACTTTGTTCATCATATTGAACAATGCTGCACTAACCTTAGCTATGTATGTAGCTTAGCTAAACACATTTTGGAGATGGAAGGAGAAGAATCCAGCAGCCTTTGCAGAATGGTCCTAGCAAAGCTTGATCTGGACTTCGAGAAGTAATCAAGCTTATAGTGCTTTGTAAAAGTATGCACAGAGGACTAAGTAGCAGCTTCTAGAATACAACCTTTTCCAAAAAGCTATAGATTAAGCCAATGCCATGGTAGACTGGGGCCTTGGCCCTCCCTGAAATAGATTTGCTATGGTGAGTATAACAAACGGTAATACCCTTAGACAACCATTTGGAAATAGTCTGTTCTGGCACAGTTTGTCACTTTTTCTTATCTTCACAAGAAATGAATGCAGCTGATAGCATGGCTAGTGCAGGAGGCACTGGCATCACCATGTGTTGGGATGCCTGGATGTGATTTTTGCAGAAAGCTTTAAGATGTTCTTTGTCAATGCCCCCTTTGATGTTCCCACTTTATTTTGGCCAAATGTAAAGTACACAGTAACCAGGAGTCAGCTAAATGGTAAGACTCTCTCTCTCTGCAGTGGGAATCCATTTTAAAAATGGTAAGACTCTCTCTCTCTGCAGTGGGAATCCATTTTACCACCCCTCAGAGAACCTAATCTAGGAATCAGAGGGCTGGAAAGAAAGTGTGGCTTCAAAAATTACACAGCTCTTATATGGGCAACCCTGGTGATAGACCTTCTTGTGGTAGAGGAGGAGGCAATTAGAATGGATATCACCCTAGAAGCAGAGGCAGACAGCATAAGCAGGTATTTTGTGGTCCCTTACTGAGAAGCCCTTTCAGTGCCCCTGAAGGGTTACCTGACTGCTGCACTCTGCAGGTAGTTGGGAGGCACCTGTCTCTGCATCCAGAAACCTGGCAAAACATAACAATGGATTCTTGGGTGCTAAATATAATTTCTAAAGCCTATCCATACACATTGGCATAATGGCTAAGGTGTTTATCTCATACACACAGGGTACAGGGTTTGATTCTTACCTTTGAGATGAGGAGTTTGGCTATGCTTAAAATTACCTGTAAGGGCAGATAGTCTAGTACTGACCGATGAACCTATTCTATACCATATTCCCTTCCTATTATAAAGACAAAAATGTTCCTGCTGTTCTACCCAGCCCAATGGGAACTCGCAGTGGCGGAAGTTTCCATGCTGCTACAAAACAGAGTAATCCAAATGGTCCTCGAAGACCAGACAGAATCGGGAGTCTACTCAAGGTTCTTATTAGTACCCAAGGAAACAGGGGACCTCAGACCCATCTTGGAACTGAGTCAGTTAAACTACGATATGAAGTAGACAAATTTCGAGATGGTCATAATTCAGTCCATTTTGCCTTCTCTCAGGAAGAACGCCTGGATGTGCTCCACAGATCTCAAGGATGCTTACTATCATGTAAAGACAGAAAAGAGTTTGAGGAGATTCCACCATTTCCATCTGTCCCATGGTTGAATCAGATGAAAATCAGCAACATTAGATATGAAAGTCAAGTATTTACCATAAAGATAGATCAATGTTGTCTGATTTTCATCTGGTTCCTACCACCTGCCCCCTTCCAAATTGACACAAATGGCCTTTTGGTGACCGGGCAATTCTCTGGCACACCCTGTCTGTGAACAGTCTTACCTGACTGTCCTCCAGTCATACCTTTTTACTTATATGTTAGGTTTAGTCTTGAATACAACTTTTATAAATTATTTTACTGGAGCAAACATAATCTGAGGTACTAAGGTGAAGTGAAGGGAATTATTGCAGGGGAGGTGTCAGAACCCTGGAACCAAGAAGCTTCAAAGTCAGTGCTGAGGTTGGATTTGGCAACCCATGGTTTAACCAGACAAAAATCAGACAACATGACTCTGTTATTACAGTATATACATAAATGTGTTTACCTTCCCTGAAGAACTCCAGATAAGCAGTGTACTGCTTTTAAACTTTAAGAAGTTGCTTATTTCTGTAACACAATAACACAGATGTGTGCCCCCTACTCATATTTACAGAAAACAAAAAAAAGATGGTGAAACTGAATATTACCTTTTGAACTGTCACACTCCTTTTAAAAAAAACAAATGGGATGAAGAAAATGGCACTGTACATTGACTGCTTATTTGTATGGAATACCAGGAACACTGAGTACCCCATTTCACTGTATATAGCAAAACAGATGTCATTTGTTGTTATGGACAAAAACAACAACAGACGTTTCATTGCCCCGGTTGACTGGCAAAATGAACGTGTAAGTTTGTGCACTGGTTACATACATTATGCCATGCTTCTAATATGATAATATGACAGATGTTTAGTTGTTACTGCTGAGATCAGGCTTGAAAAGAGTAGCACAGCATGCATCCCCATAATGTGATTATAAAGGCTACTAGGAACGTGCACATGTACCACAAGGAAGGGTAATGGAGGCATCAAAGGAAAAGGTGTGAAGCATTTTGTTTCATACAGCTGTGCTGCTGCATGAAACTACAGCACAGACATCAAGTCTCCAGACATAGTCAGTGGCAATAACATTGCACAAAGGCAAACATAATGGTTTCTCAAAATTTAAGAAATGCTCAGTAAGCATGCAGTTAAGACACCGTTCATATGTCTGACAGGCTACATATGCATACATTGTAAAGACTGATGAATAATAATGATCCTGGCCTTCAGTAAAGGAACAGGACAGCACAGTGGTAGGTATCATGCAGAGCAAATGAATTGATTATGCAGACATCATGACTCCTCAGTGAATGAATGCGAGTGCATGTTCACTCAAACACAGTGAAGAGGAGGATGTCATGCACAGTTATGGGATCCTAAGTCAGAGGCAATGACCTAGAATATTCACAGATATATCAACAGTTTCATCAAATGCAGTGTGATACATCTAACATGAAGTCAGTGCTCTCAGTGCACAGTAACTACCCACATGGTACTGGTATCACAAAGCAATTACATAATGATGGATGCATACTTCTCAACCACTTAGTGTATGAATTCCAGATAAAGCTAAAAATAATGGGGAACAAATATCTGGGTAATATTTTACACATTGATCTTACATAACTCGAAAGTTGCTAGAATAACAGGTTTTGCATTGGCATACATGTTCCAAATGACATGAAGTCTGAAACTAAAATGTATGTCAGCATTTTGTGATTTCAGTCTCTGATGACTTTCCAGGAAACCACAAACTTTGTCAGAAACAGACCAAAAATATGATGCAAAAATATAGACATGATTTGAAAATCTAGAAAGTTGAGAGGGGAGATGAACAGCAGACCAGTAAATAACTCAAAAGACACATACACATGTTATGTATGTGACCTACATTTGAGTATAAAGATAACACTGGCAGGTTCAGCACAACTGTACATTGGTGTGTAGACTAGTCATATCTGTCTTTCAAATGAATACAGATAATATGAGTGCCACTGACTCTTTTTGGCATCATATGATGGCATGTCTACACAACTAACAGCATATACAATTGAGTATCGTTATCAAAATATTCCCCTTCCTACATCTGATCACATGGCAGTATCATTACAGTTTCAAGTCACAGTTTTAAACCCAAACTAATCCTCACTGTTATGCACACTTACGGTAAAACATCCTCCAAAAGCATCATAATAAGATCCATTTAATAACCAGGAAGGTGCCGGCCTACTTGGGCACACAATCCTTTTTCAGGAGCAGTCTCTAGTTAAAGTAATTGCTCAAGGTGACAGTGAGCAAATGAAGGTAAAAGTAATCAAATCTGTAGCCCAGGAAGATTAGAAAGTGCTGTATAGATGACTGTTAAAGAAATGGTAGTTAAAAATCAGATGGAGGATGAGCAGTCTGGCTTCAGAACATGATGCAGCACAACTGACTTGATGGTTGCAGTAAGACAGAGGAGAAAAAAATGGAGATGATGAGAGAGTCCAATTGTGCATTCCTAGACTTGGAGAAAACATAACACAAGGTCCCAAGAAAGTTGACTTGGGCAGTCCTGCATTGGTTTGAAGTACTGGAAGCACTGGTAGAATTAGTGCAGGTTATGTACAAGGACCAAATGACCGACTGATCAGACTCACTGAAGGGTGATGGACTACATTTGCAAGCAAGTCAGAGGGACAGATAAAGCTGCTTTACGGAGATGTTGAGGCATTGCAAGCAGACACTGAACAAGAACTTCAGCAACTGAAAGAATTACAGAATGAGATAAAGAAAGCATACTGAATGAAACTGGAAAAAAACATGGAGATGCTCATGGGAGCAAAACAGGAAAAGCAGAAGGAGCTGAAAACTGAGGTGGTCAAAGCTAGAATCAGAAGGACTGCAACAAACTGGCAAAATGTGTCAAGGGTAGTGTCTGACAGGAAAATGCTAAAGAAGCTAAAAGTAAAGTGTACAAAGCAGTGCTGCAATCTGTACTTCTGGATGGTAAAGAAAGCTGGGCAGTGAAGTCAGAACAGTTACGGAACTTAAAAGTGGTGGAGAGTATGTTACTGAGATGGGTTAGGATACACACTGTGAGAAAGATGGAAATATTAGGACATCACAGCAGAAGTCAAATTAGCTCCAGGTGCAGAAAAGACCAAAGACAACAGAGAACAGATTAAGGTGGTTTGGGTACATGTGCAGGAAAGCAGAAGATGATCTGGTGAAGATAATTTTGGAGAAACCATAAGAAGACAAGAGTAAATAAGGAGGGAGGTTGGCGCAATGGTTAAGGTGTTTACCTTACAATCATAAGGTGCAGGGTTTGATTCTCACAATGGTTAATTGGCTAGGCTTAAAATGGCCCATTATTTAGCCTAGTACTAAACTATGAACCTGTGTGCAGCCAAAAATGCCTGTGATAATTCGACATGAATGTCAAAAGAAGGTGAGAAAGTGGTACTGAATTGAGAGGAGTGTTGACAGTTGATTAGACACCCTGACGCCATGTAAAGAAAATGGAAAAGTGTGTGATGAAAGTAATGATCACCTGTCCTTATGTTATATCCTTTACACTACCAGATGCAAAAAAAAAAAATACAAACCTTCAGTAAACTTTTACTTATAAGCTTAAGAAAAAGGGTACTGGTTATTTTTACATGAATAAACTAAATTGTGCTGCATGTGAGGCAACCTTGCATTGTGGATTGTGGGAATAACTACAACATATATGTTGCTACATGCATTGGAAACTTGAACCACAAAGAAATGCTGCAAAATTAGGCTATTCTGAGAACATGGGATCATCCAATGCCAACAGCTAAGAAAGTAGAATTAAAAAAAAAAAAAGGATAAAAGTAATATTAATCATGGAAATGACTACAGTGATGAACTGTACTATTCTCAGCAGTACAGACAGAATCATAAAATACTAGGATATTTATTTATTTATTTTACATTTGTTTACTGGGATGGTCCTACTGGGACAGAACTCATTTTCAGCGGAGGCCCGGGAAGAAAAGCTCCAATAATGCTTAACATAAAATTGTCATAGAATAATACAATATTTTAACAGAATAATGACAAAAACTGTAACAGAATAATATAAACATAAAACAGTAATGAAAAGTATATAATCTCCAAGCCATTTAGATAGGTTCACTTTAGAAACTGACTTTTCCATTTTAGGACCAGAAAAGGAAATAAATAATTGATTTGATTTGTACATTGTTTTTGTCCTATCCAGATAGAATCTCAACTGTCTGTGCACGTCTAATGAATGCAGACAGTACTCTCCTTTATTACAAAAAATCGGGGAAAAGACTGGAAGGTCAATAGTCTGATTAATGGAAAAATACGAAATTACTTTGGGGAGAAAGGAAGGATTTGACCAGAGTGATATTCTGTCCTTGTGGAAGATCAAATAGGGGTGTTTTATGCATAGAGCATGGAGCTCAGAAATTTGCCTAGCTGACGTGATGGCCACCAGAAAACGAGACTTCCAGGATAAGAACTTAATATCACAAGTCGCTGCAGGTTCAAAAGGAGATTGTGTCAAAGACTGTAGGACTAATGTGAGGTTCCATGGTTCTATAGGTTGTTTGATTGGAAGTCTAATATGAGAGACTCCTTTTAGAAGGGTTTTGCATAGACGATGTGAAATCAAAGAAGAATTCCCAAAACCATTATGGAAGTCTGAAATAGCAGCTAGATGGACTTGTATAGTAGAAACTGCAGCACTGTCCTCAAAGAAATTTGACAAATGTAATACTACAGTAACTGGGACTGAGAACAGATCTAGTTTTCTCTGCTTAGACCAAACTGAAAATCTCTTCCATTTGTCAAGATAAAGTTTCCTAAAGGATGGTTTGTGGGAGGCCAGAATAATATCACACACTGGGGAGGAAAGGTTGTTCTGCCTGGTGATCAGCGGAAGTGGAGAATCCAAGCTGTCAGATTGAGACTGGTTAAGTTGGGGTGCCAACCTGCGGGGGTGAGAGATCAAATCTGGAGTTGGATCCAGAATCCATGGTTGGCATATTAGGTGAGGCTGGAGAAAGGGGAACCATACTTGTCGAGGCCAATAAGGAGCTATGAGGATCACTTTGCATTTCAACCAAAGAGCTTTCTTCAAGAACTGGGGAATCAGAGGGATGGGAGGATAAGCATATAGAATTCCTGTGGGCCAATCGTGGGTAAGAGCGTCCCTTGGGGGCTCCCCCTGTGGGAGAATTAGGGCAAAGTAGATGCTGCATTTGTGGTTTGACAGGGAGCCAAATAGATTGCAGCAAGGCTGGCCCCAATGGTTGAAAATTTTCGTCGCTATGAACGAATTGACGGACAACTCGTGAGGCAGGATAATACATCTGCTGAGTTTGTCTGCAATCATGTTGGAATCCCCAGGAATATGCGTTGCTGTCATAAAGTGGTTGGAAGCTATCACCCATTGCCAAATTCTCATGGCCTCTTGACATAAGGGATAGGACTTGGTTCCTCCTTGTTTGTTGATATACCAGACTACTGACATGTTGTCTGATTGGATGGCAATTATCCCAGAAAGAAGAACAGTCTGGAATGCTTGCAACGCTAAAAGCATTGCCCTCAGTTCTGGGACACTGATAAGCAGATTGGCCTCTATTGTAGATCACATGCCTTGGACTGACATTCCCTGAAAATGCCCACCCCCACCCTATCAGGGAAGCATCCGTGGTTACAGTGGCTCTGGGCTGAGGGGGATGGAAGGGGCGGCTCCAAAGCTCTGTTTCTGGCCTCCTCCACCAAAGTAGGGGCTGTTTGCAACGATCAGTTATCCGAATCTGAAAGGACAAAGGGTGATGATTTGGGTACCACTGAGATAATACTAGCCATTGAAGGAGTCTCATGTGAAGTTTTGCAAGAGGCACCATTGGTATAGAAGCTGCCATGGAACCTAGGAGCTGGAGGACCTCCTGTCCTGAGTATTACCCAAAGTTGAAGCCTCAGTCTTTGCAATCTGTGGTCCAGGAGAGAGACTAAACAGGAGTGGGTGCTGAATACTGCTCCTATGAACTCTATGGACTGGGCCAGTGTCTGATTGGATTTCTCCCAATTTATTGAAATTCCCAAAAGTTTCGCAAGAGAAAGAGTGTATTTCAGAGCTGTTACCAGTAGATGCTTGGTGGGGGTGGTAAGGAGCCAATCTTCTAAATATGGAAACACCCGGAATCCTTGCAGTCTCAAGTGAGCTGTTACTACTGCCATGTATTTGGTGAACACTCTGGGGGCTGTAGAAAGTCCGAAAGCCAGGGCACGAAATTGGTAGTGATTGGCTCCCACCCAAAAGTGAAGCAACCTCCTTGAGCATTTGTCCATTTTGATGTGGTAATACACATCCTGAAGGTCCATGGAGCACATCCAATCACTGTTCCCCAAAAAGGGGAGAATGGACTGAATCATGACCATCCGGAATTTCATTTGGGTGACAAACTTGTTTAAATTTCTGAGATCCAAAATCAGTCTCCAGTCCCATCTTTTTTGGCACCAAAAAGAACCCTGAGTAGAATCCGGATCCACATTGGTCTGGTGGGACTACTTGGATGACTCGAGCTTTTTGACACAGCTTTTTTATCTCTAGAGCTGCTTCTTCCCTTTGACTGGGTGGAACGTCTGGGATTCGTCTTGGTGGTTTTGGGTAAAAGTCGAAGGGGATGTGGTAGCCTCTGGTTATTCTGCACCCAATAGTCAGTAGTTATTGACTGCTAGGCAGCGTGGTACAGAGAAAAGGAAAGCAATCGGGCCACTCTTCAGGAGCACTGGTAGGACTGACCAGAGAAAGAATCTCTGGGTCCCTGGTTACATGGACCCCCTCTGCCTTGGTAGTGGCATCTTCCAGAAGAGTTACCCCCTCTGCCCCTGGGGGTGCACTCACCACATGTGTCACAAAAAGGACCCTGAGACTTCTTGTGCAACAACTTTCCATTCCTCTGATTCCTGGAGAAGGAACACTGGGGGATGGAAAAGCATACACCTACGGCAGACAGGGTTTTACCATCCTTCTCACATCTGACTAGTGTGTCCTTCACTTTTGTGCTGAACAGAGAAGATGCTTCAACTGGAGCATTCAGGAAGGAAGACTTAAAGGGGTCCGTGAAATAACAAAGGCGCATCCAGGCGTAGCATCTCATAACTACGCCTGAACCTGCAGCTCTTACCGTCCCTTCGGTTACATGGGATATTAACCTCATGGAAGAGTTCTAAATGGATTCCAAGGTTGCAAGCTGCCAGGCAACTTTGTCACTCACCTCGTCAGATGCCTGTCCTGACAGAGTTCCAGAGAGTTCAGAGACTAAGTCTCTTTGGAGCCTCGTAAAATGTGCCAAATAGTTCAAGAACCGTATGGCAAAGGTTGGTGAAGCAAATACTCGCTTCTCTAATCTGTCCACTGCCCGGGACTCCCTGTTAGGTGGATTAACCGTCTGGCTCTCTTCGGCGAGCTCCTTCTTTGTGGCCGCTGCCTCCACCATAGCATCTACTGGTAAACCTTTAGACCAATGTGGGCTCTCCTCAGGGGTGGGGGGACAGTATTTTATCTGGTCTCTATGGGATTGGCTCAACAGAGTCAGGATTCTTCCAGGCACGCAGCACCATGAGCTGGACTAGCTCGTCTGCAGGCAGGGTCACTCAAGAGATAGATGGATGGGCACGAAATGCCTGCAGGAAGACGGACTCCTCGGAGGAAGGGTTGTTGGGCTTCCACTCACCCCTCTGTTTCAACATTTTAAGGATGTCTCCAAAGGAGACATCTTCAGGGGGTGACCATGGGGATTCTTCCCCTTCATTTTAATATCGTAATCCTTATCCTCTGTAAGAAACTCCTCAGGGGAGTCTATATGCTTCCTCTTGCACGACCTCTTCCATGGAACCTCTTCAGTGGGAACTTCTGAAGAGGATTTGGAAGAAGAGGCACCCTGCAATAGGGCTTCCTGGGGCTCTTGTGCCCAATGTCCTAAACCGGTGGCTTGTGTCAGCTGCAGCCCAGGGGAAGGGGACATCTAGGGTTCCGATGCCATTGGTTTGCTTCCAGAAGAAAGCACCCTCTCCATCGCCTGGAAAGAAGGCCCGCCCAAAGAGGGATGGGAGCCCAGAACCAAGAAAGACAACCTCAGAACCGGAGTCACACCCCGCTCCGTCAAACCCGCTCCTGAGAGAGAAGCCTCAAGAAGGATGAGTGCTGACAGAACTCCAGGTGCCGTGGATGGAACTATAGACACATTCAGGGCCGTACTCAGCACCGAAGAGCCCATAGCCCAATGCTGAACCTGAGGAAGACCTGGCTCTGAAGGAACTGAAGGCCAAAGAGTCAGTTCCGGGGCCACAGTGATGTCTACTAGTGGAACCGAAGAAGTGGGTACCGAAAGAGGCTGAGTCGAAGACTTTGAAACCTGCAAGGAGGTCAAAGGAGGATAGTAGGATGGAGTCCATGGAGAAACACTCCCAAGTCCAAAAGGTGGATGGGTCTTAGAGGGTGTAGGAATCCCCCTGGCTGTCTGCAGCTGGTCCACAAGGTGCACCACATCAAGTTCAGAAAGGCTCCTGGTGGATCTAGTGGATATCCCCGACAGGGACTCTGGTCACTCAAGGAAGGGGCTATATATCTTTCCCAGAAAGGGGTCCACTGACTGGAAGTATTGGGTCCATGTTGCGGTGTCCAAAGGCACCGCTGTCTCGAGTTTGGAGATGGGGAGCAATGGAACATCTATTACAGTCATAGGTACCATACACAGATTTGGTGCAGTAAAAGCACTCAGTATCAAAATGGGTGTGGCGGTAGTTATTGGAGGCTCAGCTACAAGTGCGGCCGTAGTCATGGGTACCGAAGACATGCTCAGTGCCATGGCACTCAGTACCGAAGAGGATGAAGCAATTTGTAACTTGGGAATAAAAGGTGCCATAGACAAAACTGATGCTGAAACAGGTGCCGAAGACATAAGAGCAGTAGATGGAACTGAGGTTGGTGTGATAGAGACTGGTCTCAGCTCGGAAGACACTTTAGGCATTTTCAATTTAGTAGACTTGTCCAAATCACCAGAAGGTAAAGAGGGTACAGAATGTGGTCTTTTCTTTTCTTTCTTAGTAGTGGGAGAACCCTCCAATGCAGAAAGATCCTCTGAAAAGGGTGTCTTAAGGAGGCCCTTCAGAATTAATTTGTTTTTTTTGTTCATTCAGAGTACGTGCACTAAACCCTTTACAAACAGAACACGGAGGCTGCACCGAGAGATGAGGCACCCCCAAACAATACACACAGTCGTCATGAGAGTCACTCTTTTCTTTAGCATTTTCCTGCTACATTTCAGGCATTGCTTAAAGCCTGAATTACCTTTCTTTTCAGACATATTCAACATACACACATAATAAACAACCAAGAAGAAGGTTAGAAGGAAGATTATATACATGTAGTTCAAAGGGGAAAGGAATACCAGCAATGGTATTTAAGAATTACCACAAGGGTAGGGAGAAAGGCCATACCACCAATGCTACCAAGATTACCGAAAGGTAATTAAGAAAAAGAGTCAACAGGAAGGGTAACGGCTAGCGACAAACAAAGATAGACAAAATTCAGGAAAAATTTCAAGAAACTCCTATCACACTATAAAATATCAAAAAATGTACAACTTAGCTAAGAGCTGGCTTGAACGTGGCTTTACAGCTACATGGCAAATGAGATCTGCGGTAACAGGGAGAAGGGTAATATGGGTAAAAACAGACGGAGAGTTTTTGGCTGGTGTGAGCTTGGTATTAGGCCGACTTGGTTCAGAGGACGGAACCAACATCCCTTCAGTGATGAATGAATGAAGATTAACAACATCAGATTATAACTTCTGTGCACACAGAAAACATAAGATTAGATAGGAAAGTCAAGTTAGCAAAAAGGATTCACCTAAACATGGAGAGCATAGTTAATAATACTATCAGTGCAGTGTAATAAGCAGGTAAGAAGGAAATTTATAGAGGAGTAGTAGTATTACAAAATGATAGGTTAATAGTCTTAATACTCACAGCACAATTATACTAATTGTGGTTATGTGAGGGGAATTAACCTGGAGTTAAATGCAAGCAAAAAACAATAAACCTGCCCAAACAGTTTCAAAAGCAGTAGTAGCAGCAGCAGGACTAATGAAGGATTTTCAAGCATACTTAGACATGCTACTGATACATGCAACTTCATAAAAACTGCATATGAAGGCAGTTCTGGATGTATTGTTGGTACTGAGAAGAGTGCTTGTGGCTGACATCAAAGACTGAAGCAACACTAATTTCACGAGCTTTAATCATATCCTGACGCAGGAATGGGGTCTACACCTGTTACAGTAGAAGACAACTAAAACATTTGGAGAAATAAACCATTCAGGAAGCAACCTTATCTTTTGCTCATGCTCCTGCAGTAGGTAGTGGCAACTTCAAAAAGCACACAAATGGGGGTTATGAATGGTGGGCCATTGGCTGTCAGAATGCTGCCTCCAGCTAACTGCTTGCAATTGGTGTCACAATGGCTATTACTTAACTGATGTAAATGGCTGTCATCCACACAAAGGTAGATGTCACCATCAAGGCAAGGCAAATGTGACATACACTGTGCACCCTATATGGCAATTTAGGTGAGGGAATCTTCTTTCTCATTGGCACATAGGACTGGAACATGTGTGTCCTCACTTCCACCTATGACCACCTGCTTGTACATGCAAATTCTAAAGGACACCACTCCTTTGACTTTGCGGCATGGCAAATTCTGCTAATCATCTATGATGTCTCTAAATATTTCTAGAGAGGTGCAGAGGAAGGTACACTGCCAAATACTATTTTAACCTCTTGCTGGGTCACTGGAAGTGATGCATCTACCTAACATTTACCTAGTTTCTTTCATGGTTTAAGCAGGTCCTTAGAAAAGTGAGGCTTTATTAGCTTAAAATTAAAAAAATGAAAAGTTCTAAACCTAAGTAGACAACAAAAAGGAACAACACCTGTCAAAAGTGTTGGGAGATTAACAGAAGTGGGCAGAGGGGGAATTTCCCACATGAAGAAGAACACTAGAAGTGATGCCCTGTGACATTTTCAGCACTAAGCAAGTCAACATCTGCTATCAAAAATATGGTTAAGTTCAATAGTATCAAAATCAAATTGTACATTAACTGCAGGGGCTAGCTGTTTATGATTTAGTTGTAAACTATTATGTAGCCTTTCAGATGTCAAAGCAGGGAACAAAGATGTCTCATCAGGGGTCACTGCTTTAGAAACTAATCTAGTTAAATGAACCTTCAGAAGTGGTGATCTTTAATGTGTGCATACTGGTACCTGCATAATAAAATACAAGCCATTAGCACATCATTACAGCTTGCAATCCCATCAACACCAATTACAACACATATATAAGACCTCTGAGAGGGCTAGTCACAGTAGAATTCCATCTTGAAGTTTCTCTTGCTTTTGCTACTATATATATATATATATATATATATATATTTATATTTATATATATATATATATATATTTATTTATTTATTTATATATATATATATATATATATATATATATATATATATATATATATATATATTTTATATATATATATATATATATATATATATATATATATATATATATATATATATATATATATATATATATATATATATTTATATATATATATATATATATATATATACATATATATACAGACACGCACATGCACGCGCGCATACACACACACATCAGTTCACTTCTTTAATTTATGTCAAGATTCTGGAGTTATAGGAAAATAAACAAATAGCACTGACCAGCTTGTTCGCATTCCTTGCAATAGATTTTGAATTTAACCAGTAATAATCTTTGCTTATTTTGGTTCTTTATTTAAATGCATAACACTACAACACAACACTAATCATGAGACACACAACTCTCCTAAACAGTGTGCCACTCAACGAAAGCCCCTAAGGCAAAACAGCATGTCCAGCACACTAGTCATAGGTGACTTGATAGTGAGGCACACTGATGTCCCACTCACTAGGTTGAATAAGGAGAAAGTAAAAGTCAGCTGCCTGTCAGGTGCCAGAATCTGCCACATAATGCACGGACTCAGGTCCCTCAACAACAGGTACAAATATGACTCTGTCATTGTACATGCGGGTGTGAATGACCGGAGACGTTCCTCCCTGGACTACATGAAGAGAGACATGGAGGAGCTTTCGGATTATATAGCCCAGACGGGTACAACCCTAGCCCTGAGCAACATCCTACCATCATCCAGAAAGATACCACAGTACAAGCAGAAAATGATTGATTTCAACATCTGGCTAAGTTTTTGGTGTCATTCTAAAGTGAACAAGTATCTTTCTGCCTGGGATGACATGAATGACAGACCTTGATGCTTTGCCAGACATGGCCGGCATCTGTCACCCCTGGGCTTCCAGATACTGGCCGAGGCTCTTGCCATCCCTATAGTGCCTTTTTTAGGTAGTGTTCCAAAGACCAAATTACCACCGTAACAGCTACAAACAAATGCAATCTGAGGGTCATGCTGCTCAATGCTAGAAGTCTAAATCTCAAAATGCACTCGCTCAAAGCACTTCTTAAAATGGAGAACATCGACAATTGTGCTGTAACAGAGACCTGGTTCAAGGCAGCAGAAAGCACCCCTGCACTAACAGGCTATAACTCATTCCACACCTTTTGGCCCCAGAACTTGGACCGAAGCTCCAAAGGTGGTGGGGTTTCCATATTCAGAAAGGATGCACACACCTCCAGACTGGTAGCCTAACATAATGCATCAGAGATACTTCAGGTTCAGCTAACATTGGATAAGACTGCGATTGAGGCTGTAGCCTGTTATAGGTCCTCAAGCATGTCCCAAGACACTCACTCCATGTTCCTAAGAACCCTGAAGAATATTAGGGTCCAGCCTAACATTCTCATACTGGGCGACTTCAACTACCCCTCCATTAACTGGGAAAACTGCTCATGTACCAATACACTTGCCCAACATTTCCTAGAATTCATTAATTCCAATTCCCTGGACCAGCTCATTCTTACCCCCACAAGAGGTAGCAACATCCTTGACCCGGTCATTACTAACATGGACGACCGTTGCTCTACACCAGTAGTCAACTCCTCCCTGGTTAGATCCGACCACAAATTAACCACCTTGGAAATCCTCATCCTTCCCACCCCCCGCAAAGGTAACCACCATGTAAAACTTCTCCAAAGCTAACTCTAGGCTCCTAAGAACAGAGGTGGCTAACTTCACAGCACCCATGCAAATGGAGAATAGTTGCATGATCTCCAAATCATATCCATTGCACTGTACAAACACATACACAAATGCATGGATCTCGCCATACCCAACAGAACCAAGACGCTCTCCTCCAAAAAAGTAAGCCAATCTTGTGGTCCCCTGCCATAAACAAACTCTACAAAAGAAGGAGGAAACTGATGAGGAATAAGGTGAAGTCCCAAGACTGGAAAACCTCCCTTATTAGCCTCAGCAGAAAGTTGGCATCCCTCATCAAATCTTCTAAAGCTAGCTATGAAAACAGAATTGCAGCAGATAGTAAAGACAACCACAAGGCCTTCTACAGTTATGTAAAGAACCTCCAAGGCAATACCCAGATTTACTCTGAGCTACTGCACAATGGTACCTACAATACCGAGCCAACAGATATTGCCAATATACTGGCCAACAGATTCAGTGCCAACTTTACCCCCCCCCCCCCCAAGGTCCAATCACACCACCACTAGATTGCCAGGCACTCAGTATTACTGCTGCACAGGTTAAAACAACACTGTCCAAGGCCAAGAATACAGCTTCTATGGGACCTGACAATATCCTTGGCTGTGTTCTACATGAACTACAGAGTGACCTGGCACCTCACCTGTGTGCCCTTTTCAATCACAGCCTCAACTCAGGCTTTGTCCCTACCAAATGGCACACTGCTATAGTTATCCCTCTCCATAAAGGAGGAGCGATTATAGACCCTGGGAACTATCGCCCCATTAGCCTGACAAGTATGCTATGGAATGCATCATCTTGGACCTAACAAACAAGGATACAGGGAATCTCCAAACTCTGGATCCCATATAGTTTGGTTTTGTGAAGGGTAGATCATGCCTGCTCAACTTGGTCGACTTCTTTGAGTCAGTCACCAGAGCTGTGGATGATGGCAAGGTGGCTCATACAGCCTACCTTGATCTGGCCAAGGCCTTTGATACCATTCTCCACTCAGGAATCATAGAAAAACTCACTAAGCTAGGCATCAACCCCTATATCACTAGGTGGGTTGCAAACTGGCTCACAGAGAGAACCCACAGTGTGAAATTAGCTGACTCCAAGTCAAACTGCCAACTAGTCAAGAGTGGAGTCTCAAAGGGATCGGTCCTGGGTCCTTCTCCTGTTTGGTATTTACTTCTCAGAAGTGCAGGCCAACACAAAGGGACTCTGGCTGACAAAGTTCACAGATGACTGCAAGTTGGGAGCCATTATTAACTCCCCAAGTGATGTTACCATCCTACAGAAAGGCCTCACTGAGACCAACGACTGGTGTCAGAACCATGGTCTTAAGCTCAATGCCAAAAAATGTGTCGTATTCCCCTTTGAGAAAAACTCAGTTCCCATGAACTACCACATCACTGGTAGTCCACTAAACACAGAAGGCTTTATAAGAGATCTGGGAACACAGGTTGACAGCAACCTCTCTTCTGACCACCACACTGCCCTGTAGTCAGAAAGTCCTTCTATGCGGCACATCTCATTACTAAGAGTTTTGCATACAGTAAGAAAGAGGTCATTGTCACCCTCTACTCTTCCCTCATTAGGCCAATCATCGAGTACAAAGCCCCATTTGGCATGTACCTCACTAGACACCTGCAACAACTGGAAAGGCTGCAAAAGTACCTCACAAAGAGGATCCTAGGCCTTAAACACTTGTCCTATATGGACAGACTAAAAAAACTCCCAACTATTCTGTCTCATATCGCCTACTTAGAGGCGATCTCTGCTTGACTTACAAAGCCATGTCAGACCCAGCTGTATTAGAAATGCTACATCTAAAGAAATCTCAATCCCTCCACACCACAAGCTCCAGAGACCTCATCCTCATTCCCACAATCAACAGAACGTGCTGGAGGGACAGGTTCATAACCCTGAGACTGCCCATGCTATGGAATAGGCTTCCCATACATGTCAAACAGAGCACCTCACTGGCCCTCTTCAAGAGAAATCTTGATGAGTGGATGGGAAATAGAAAATTCACCCCAGGGATCACTCCAGTGGCTCTACTCGTCAGATGCACTGGAAACTAAGGTCAGGTGACACGATGCCAGGGTAATCCTATGGGCTCGGCTTGTAAAGGCTCCAGGGCCATTAGCCTAGTACACACCTATGAACTACTATGTGGATAAGGTGCTTTGCATTTTTTTAAACTTTAAATGGGAAAAAGAAGTCAACTAAAATAAGCATGGCTGCTGCTGATACTACCTTGGAGTTTCTTTCTGTTAAAAAGTTAGTTGACTTAACTGCGTAATACTCGCGGTTGCGGTAACGGTAACTAACTGAAGCTAATATTCCCAGTGAATATAGCTATTAACTTCTTAGCATGATTTTTTTTTTTTAAGTAGAAAACTCGAACGTCTGACATTACTAACTATAAAATCAAAACGTAATAACAGACAAGGAAAATTAGGAAAACTCTGGCATGTTCTACAAAGCAGTAATAGCAGAATGCTCTGAAATGACAGAATGTTCCACTTGTAGTGGAACAAAAATAGTGTACGGTTTGGTTTCCTAGGGGAAACCTATTTCTAGTTCCTAGTTCTTATTTAAAGCAGTCAGGAGTGGGGCATGAGAAAGGCAGGATGACAACAGCTCATGGGAGGTTTTGTTGTAGTAAGGTGAACATCGGACGCCATGTATATTCAAAGTCATTGCCAGCCTTAGCTGAAATGGCGGACTAGGTGAAGTACTACTCTGGTGCTCCTTAAGCCTCACCCACACCATACTCAAGGAACACCCCAATTTGAGCCACGCCTACAGCTGGGTCACTCCCACAAAAGCCACTCCAGTTCTTTCAATGTTTAAATGCATGTTGCTAGTGTAGAGAGTTTATCTACAGTCATGAAAGACAGTATTCTGAAGTGCACCAACTCTGAGAAAGGGTGATCCATTAAAGCACAACAATTAACTGGTTCTAGTTCTGATATTAGATTCCAATATCAGTAAATGAGGTAGCAAGTAAACAAGCAGAGGCAGTCGATGTAAAAAGCAAATGAGGTAGCAAGTAAACAAGTAGAGGCAGTCAATGTATAAAGCAAAAATTTTCAATCAGATTGAAGCACATGACAGGGACCACTGTATCAAAGCAGCATGTAATGGCAGATGAACTGTTCAGCAATATAATAGAAAGATTTGTAATTCTCACATAGAGCAAAGACATAGCAAGAACAGCAGAAAATGACAAATCTGCACTGGGTAAGCAGTGATGTAGCTCAGTTATCTGGTGCCCTGTACATTTCCCCCAAACTGGCACACCAACACCTCAAACTTGACAAGCAAAAAAAGTCTTAAAGTTGAAGATCAAATGTTCAGACACTGCAGTAAGCTGCTTGCCCCAGATGTAACAAGCAGCTTGCCATGCTACTTAAATCACACACTAAGCTCTTTAGCACTTCAACCGTGCCCATAAATGCTGTATCAACATTCATTTATTAAACCCGTACTGTACTCCTGCACCACTGCACCTACCAACTGCATTCCCTAACAGCTTGCAGCCGAGCAGTCACTCTTTTGCCTCACCCTAGTTGTGGCTCTGATGTAAAAGAAAGGTCATTCTACACCAAGTATGTTCTCAAAGTAGGAAAACCAAAGTAACCACAGCCTCCAACAGAGTGGGCACTGGCTGACATTCTTACAGTCATTTAAATAGGATCCATGTGCATGGCCAAAACAAATTTACTCCTACTGCTACAGATTCACAATAGTGAATTAGTTCCCAAATCAGTAGTTACCCATGTGTGAGGTTCACAAATTAATTGAAAGGCATAATGACATAGGAAGACAAACTGACAGCTCTGTCTAGAAAAGGCCACCTACACTTGATTCTGCACACAGTGGGGAAAAAACTACTACACCACTGCAGTTCAGACACAGGGAAAAGAAAAGCCACCCCAATCTGGTCCAGCACTGCTACCCTAATGTGTTCCTTCTGTGCTTGGGAAGAGCTGTATATTGCAACCTTATCCCTATTTCAAACAGTCTCACACACTGACAAACAGGCATACACAAGTTGAAAAAATATCATATTACTGCACCCTACAAACTACAAAGTATGTGTTTGTATCTTTTGTGCTTTCCTGAAGAAAATAAATAAATAAATAAAGTTTGCTGTGATTTCAAGTAAGTAGAATAAAAAGAATTGTCACCGCAAATAATGAATGTCTCCAGAAAACATAACAGAAGTGCAGTGCAGCTTTGGAAGTTAGCAATAACCATGCCATAATACAGGTATGGCAAGCATACACACAAGTTTCACACAGACACACACACACACACACACACACACACACACACACACAAAAGACACAAGTACAGATACTAAAAAATTAGTTAATGAATGACATCTGCATTTGTTTTAATATGGTCACTCCTTCCATAGCTTTCTCCTTGCTGCCTACCATTAATTCAACTGGTGGTGCTAAAAACTGCACAGACCACCAATGGCTATTGTCCATACGGCTATGCAGAAGTCTTGTAAATAACATTTAGCATTACATCCTTGCATGTCTATTTCCATATTTTCACTTACAGCCCCTTGATCAACAGTAGATTGTCCAATGTAGAAATGGGAGGCAAAAAAGTTGCTTCCTGCACATTCAGTACTAGGCATGATTCTGTTTTAAAAAGACAACATGCTTTCACTCCAAATTGTTGCTCTAATTTTAATGCCTTCTTACAAATATGCAAGAATGATTTCTACAAACTTTACCACAATACATGATTTTATGATCTCATCAGCTGGTGAGAAAGAAGTACTGTATGGTCTACAGAATAATGACAACATAACTATTGAAAGTGCCAGAAAGTGCATCTCATTTGTTACCACGGCTAGAGTTAAGCATTTTAAAGTCACAAATGAATTACTAAATTACTTGAATTCTTATAACCCAATTTTAGGGACAGATCTCACACAAATAATACATGTGAAAAACAGCAAAATTTATGAACTCAAGCAGATAGGATTTTGTTTTAGCAAAACAAAATCCTATCTGCTTGAGTTCATAAATTTTGCTGAAGAACATCACATTAAAAATGCAGCATCCCCTCATGCCCCACTACAGTATCAGTATAGAAACAAACTCAAGCAGGTTTATGTTTTTCTAAAACTATTTTTCCCCTTTAGTCAGACAATAAACTTTTACATTTCACTAAATAAAAGAACACTGACCTCAAAATAACTTTACTCTTTTTCCAGAGTTTCTCAGCTCTTTTCTTAACTAATTTACAGCAGATCACGAATAACGCAAAGATAAAAAACAGAGTATGCATTCTGATTTCAAAGGTTTGCATAACCTATCCAACATATGATATAGTTATTAACATCAATTTGTTTGCTCGTTTTCATCTTTCATAGGATCTACTTTACTTTATCAAATTACCATATTACCGAAGCTAAAATGAGAGACAAGAAAATCGAAAGTTTAGAACAATGAGAGTGAACAAGATCAGAAAATAGAAGGCTTGTAGAGAAAATGATCACAACTAACACAAATTAACGTAATCGTTTTATAGCCGCTGCTGTACAGAACTTTGAAAAAATGAATTTCAAAGGAACGGTAGTTTACTGTTATTATTCCCCTGACCCCCGACTTACCTTAGCCAAGCAAAAGCAAATAAGCAGCAATGATGAACCAAGCAAGGGAGGGTCGGAGGCACAAAACAAAAATCCCAAGGCCAAAACCGCTGTTTGTGTAGCCCGCATGCTGCAAAGAACCAGTCCAGACCACCGATGAGTCACTCACGTCTAGAGATAACAACCAGGATGTACCGAAAGCCAAGGACATCAGTGGTACGAAAGCATCACTGATTGGATGCTGTAAATAATGCTGAACATGAGTAGTCACTCAAATTCCTCACATAGATGCAGGGGGAGGGAATGGAATAACATAGTAGGGGCTGTGCTATCTACTGTGGAAATTTGTGCTTTGTACTACGAAGTGGGGGAGGGCGCAATTGCTAGCCTACATTACGGGCGGGGGGGGCGGTGAAAATTGGAAAACAAGTAAAGAAATGTGAACTAAGAAGTCATTCCACTAAATTGCGCCCCTTTGTGGCCGGCCTGTACAGCGCCCTAGGCGGGCGCCTAGTTCACCTATGCCCAAGGCCGGCCATGTCTAAAGTATTAATGTTCTGTAATGAGACAGCTTGCAGTTATGTATTGAACTACAGATCTCATTACAGAACTTTAAAACAATTAAATGCAAACAACATCCTGTTTTTACGGCATGAAGAGGAAGGGCTGAATGCTCTGCTGCATACATAATTTAAAGAGGTGTTTCCAGGGTGAAAGAACTGGAGGGGGAGGTATCAGGGTAGTACTTCAGCAGCAAAATAGGGGAAAACAAGGGGTGTTATTATCAGAGCACTGCAGCGCCCGTACATTCTAAGCAGCACCGCAAGATGGTTACAAGTTGGAAGATGGCAGTAATGGAGACCCATATAGGAGACTGATGAAAAATAGTCAGAATTACAACTTTCACTAGTAGTAATAAAATTTTACATTGGTAGAATCAAAAGATAGGACAAAAACACCTATACAAAATGAGGAGACATATTCAGAATCACATAGTGGTCCTTTAAGACACTGTTTTGCAAGATAAAGCACCTGAACAATTATTTAAAAATAAATGATTGAAATGCAGTTTTGTGTGTTACCTTACTGAAGCTGCTGAAATACAGCTCTGTGTTGGTGGCTAGTCTTAGTGCCTTGTAAAAAAACAAAGTCTGGATAAACTTAAACCTTGTCAGCAGTATACTGCGCAGAAACTAATACAGTAACTTATATAACAGACAAAATGTACAACACTGTCAATTTACAACATTTACTGTCTTCAAGTTTATTCTCAATACAACATGAATGATGTTCTCCATGAAACAGCTCTAACAGAACTCCCCATAAATCAGATTACATCTCACATATATACATTCTTATGAAAGCAGTCTTTTGGGAACTCTCAAAGTCATTACTTTGGTATTTAAGGAGTCTTTCCTGTTCTGTGTGAAAACTGTCTTTCAATGATGTCATGTAGTCTGTTAATTAAACCTTTTAGGGAGTCATTCCTGTTTGGGAATAAAGCAGTCTTCTGATGATGTTATGCAGTCTGTTAATAAGCTCCTTTGCGCTCTTGTTTCAAGGTTAATTATGTGACAGTTCAGTTTGCCTTCAACTCGGTTTCTTTCCTTGCATCTGCGTCCCAGGAAGTCCTTATCAGTATTTTTCTCAAGCTGTATTATTATTAAAATTCACATTACATGAATGCTGTTTACTTATTTAATTTCTTCATTGCTTCTTAGCTAAGAACAGTTTAACTCTAATATATGTATGCTAGCAAAGAGAAACACAAACATCCAACTGACTACATTATTCCTACATATATTATAGCAACAGAAGTGAATATGCATCTAACTAGCAAATTGATGTACATGCATTTATACATTTCGAAACATATATATATTTATATCTAACAATTCCCTCCTTTTTATTTAAAATACTGATTATGTGAAACATATTAGGATTGAAGACCACTCTGTAAAAATGTTTTACCATTTATGAGCTGTATCTTGTAATTGCTGAATATGACTTTATCCAGTAATTTTATACTGACAATGCTTGTGGATATTACTGTAAAGGCATTCCAGTCTTGTTTTTTGAAATAAACATATATGTTATAAATGTCAAGCTTTGACTTATTATGCATATAAATGAATTGAGGAGCAATTTCTGTGAACAGTTTAAAACTTGAATGCAAAACTGTCCGTTTATATATACTGATTTACATACACCGAAGAATGCCGTTTACACATTAAACCATTTACTGTACAGCATACGCTTGCTTGTACAGAATGCTTTTGTATTTGTACATACATGGCTGCAATGTGCATTCAGTCTAGTTTAGAAACTTAGTATTAAACTGAAGCTTGATAATTACACTACTGAATATTAAATGCATTTCTGGTATGTTTGTCTTAATGACAATACAAAAGCATGGTTGCCTTTTAATAATTACTGAATTATTAACAGACCAGTATGTTTTTTGTACCTTTATTTTGGTTTCTTCTACAGTACTCTTTACACAGTTAGTGTAGAATTGAAAGCATGCCCTTTTTCATGTATTATGCAGCATTTTACTGTAGCATAGTTTATTTGCTTTATTCTGTGAGAATTGAATGTATGCCTGCTCTCTGGCTGTTACCCAGACTGTGACAATTTGGTCTTACACATTTGCTTTATTAGGTTACTAGCAACCTGTGGATATTGTCTGAATTGATAATTTTTGGCCATTCGCAATAACAGAAAATATGAGCTGTCATATGAGCTGTCATGATTTTAGTAGGAATTGCCTTTACCCACTTTGAAAAGACGTTTACTGCTTCTTGGCAAGCGACCTGCATAATTTATTTTAACTGTATACCAGGTCTATTTACTAGCTGTACTCGCTGTAACTGAAATTTTTATTAATGACATATATTCTTGTAACTACCCATTCTAGCCTGGAAAGATTTGAGCTCATATTTTTTTCTGCCCATTTCAGACTCTGTAGACTACAGTACATCTCTTAACCCCTTCAGCACTTTACTTTACCTTTAGTCATTTGCTAATATACTTGCAACTTGATATTAGAATACCATTATATAACACTTAGAACTATTATTTGTAGTATTATGTACTCAGTATAACCTTATATTACTAACACTGCTTTTGAATACCTGTTTTGCTGGAGTCCTTGCTATTTTTTAATGTTATTATACAATTACAAAATACTGTAAGAAACAAAATAGATATTGTCTTGACTAGTACATGCTTAAAACAGATATATTTATATTATTTACATTTGCTGTTAAGTTCGAACGTTTGAATGGAAATCTCCATAAGCGGAGGTTTCCATTTAGTTCAATGTGGTACGATCGCAGAGTTGGTATATTTAAGTAGCGGGGAGTGAAGAGGGGCTTGCCCCCCTGCTTACAACAATTTATTTTGTTATCAATTGTTTTTTTTAATTTTTTTTACGTACTTGAAGTTCTGTAACTTCGAACATAGTGGCTCGACCATTCGGTGTTCGGAGTTATGGAACTTCGACTATGTGATATATACCCAAAAGAAAATATATGCATGTCACTCTTGTCCTATGACCTCACGTCTTTACTGTTTTTAACTACTCTCATTTGATTTTTATACACTAGAACTGTTTTATTTGAAATGATGATATGAAAATTACCTAACAGCTTAGCTAGGAGAGGCTTTACCTGTGTATGCTATGACAACAGCGTCATACATTTTATATTACTGTTTAACTGATAAATGGGTCACAACAAGACTCAGACGCCATACTAAAGTATACTTTAGTATGGTAACTGATAAATGCCTTGCTTTTTAACTGAATGAAAGTTTTAAAACGTGGGAATAAAAATTCAGAAACATCTAAGTAATGAGTCTGTCTACACATCAAATTCTGTAGTGTACGCTTAACCATTTTCTAAATGTAGAATAGTATGTCGTAAATTATTTTTTAATCAGTGTAGCTAACTGCTGTTGTTTTAACTCTTTACTAACCAGATTCTTTTTGTCTTGTGATTCTGCACGGGCTGTCTGATATTTCCCAGTATTCTGTTTTGCTGACTCTAAAGCTCTTATGCACTTTTGAAAAAGTGTTTGCATATGTTGTCTAAACTTTCTGAACTCACTCTGTCTCTTAGAAGTTTATTAAATCTTTTTGTCAGTTCACCCTGAACCTCATCTCTGTTCTTATCTGTGCTGTACTGTGCAGTGGTTTTATGCCACTTTTGTCTAACAAGCTGTACAGAAGATTTTGTCAATAACTGACTTGACTGATGATGCAACTCTGAAATTAACATTTTACATGTGGTGATAAGGACACAATGCAAGTGTATGATCCTGGTCTGGTTGTTCACTATGAACAACAGTTTGAACTGTATGACATTGTACACAGAAAGCAGTTTCATACGACTTGCACAATAAACATTTACTGTCATACCAGTCATGTTTTTGTTCAAGATACCAGTCAAACATAATGCATTTACATATTTCCTGACTGTCAACTTGCCCTAACAAGGCTTTACATTTGCTAATATGCTGTTTACACAACTTCAGTAGTCTGTTTAAAATTGACACAATAATAATTGTACTGTATTTACTACCTTTTCTGTTCTTACCGGCACTCATACTATCATGTAACCACAAAAATTTTCTTACCAAAGTCCATAGAGACAGTTGGCTACGCTGTTTACTGTAGATGGCTTGAAAACTTGGCAGTTACAACTTTGAACTTGAAGTCTTCACCACCCTGGAGAATTTATAGCACTGCTTACTTCCTGCATGGCAGTCCTTTCTGTGAATTCAGACGTCTAAGGAACTATACTGTGGCAAACTGTTGAAATTGAAGTGCTCCTATTTCGGACTCAATCACATACATAAATGTTAGTTACTGCGATTTCACTGAAGTGACCTTATACAAGGCATAGGCACTACTCACTCCCCCTGTGTTCGGATACAGGCTAAGACTGCCATTGAAGAATTATTTAAAAATAAATTATTGAATTGAAAGCCACTGACAGTCTTATGTCTTACTGAAGCTGTTGACCATAGCTATGTTAGTGCCCAATAATTAAATGCAGATGTTTAAAGTGCCTCGTAGAAAAAAAAATCTGGTTAGTGCAGATAAACTTTGCAGACTTATTAACCTTTTAAATGCGTAGTAACTATTAAAGTAACTGTCTATATAACAGACGACTCGGACACTACTCTCAGTTTGCAACATTAATGTCTTCAAGTTTCTCCACAATACAACATGAATGATGTTCTTCATGAAACAGCTCTAACTGATATCCCCAGAAATCAGATTACATCTCACATATATACATTCTTATGAAAGCAGTCTTTTGGGGACACTCAAAGTCATTATTTTGGTATTGATGGAGTCTTTCCTGTTCTGTGTGAAAACTATCTTTCGATGTTAAACTTTTTAGGGAGTCTTTCCTGTTTGGGAATGTTTCTGTGTCAAAGCAGTCTTCTGATGATGTTATGCAGTCTGTTAGTAAGCTCCTTTGTATTCTTGTTTCAAGGTGAATTACATATCAGTTCAATTTGCCTTCAACTCAGTTTCTTTCCTCGCAACTGCGTCTCAGGAATTCCTTATCAGTATTTTTCTCAAGCTGTATTAGACCTTGAAAATTCATGTTACATGAATGCCATTTATTTATTTATTTTTTTTTTCTTGCTTCTTCACTAAGAACAGTAGCTCTTTAATATATGCAAGCTAGCAAACAGAAATACATATATCTGACTATGTTATTCCTACATATACTACAGCAAGAGAAGTGTATATGCATCTAACTATAGATGTACATACATTTATACATTTCTAAATATATATGTATCTAACAGCACCAAAGAAGAAAGTCTGCTATGAAAGGTCTTAAGAACAAACGCCTGAAAGATAGAATGGAAGATATGGTCGTGCAAAGTGCCAAGGCAAAACCGACACTGCTCATGGCAGTCTTTAAGGGGAATCTATCTCCCACACTGGCATTTACCCTTCTTGGATGACATAAAAATCCATAAGCAACAAAATAATAAATTAAAGGTTTACCATCAAAATACTGATTGCACATATTCATATGTGCACATTGTCGACAACTTTAGGTAAAAAATGTAATGCTAACTTTTCAGAATGCCAGGAAAAAAAAATGAACGTCGACATTTCCGACCACTCCACACCTAAAAAACAGGCTATCATGGATGAAAAAGGGGATGAGACTTTCTGGTTCAGAATATCAGTCTTTGACTTTTTCAGCAGTCGGAGTTCGAGTTAATGGTGTTAACAATGTGCAATCAACATTTTGATGGTAAACCTAAATGAACGATAAGTAAAATAAAACCTCAATGGAGCACTTATCTGCAACGGCTTGGTGAACCAGCAAAAGAATGGGCGTTCAGACAGATGATCAAGAGATGGTGTTTGGACTGGCAACAAAGAATTTCTGAGGATGGTATGCCCGGACGTCACCTCTATGACCTATGCTATGCAAGGAGCATAAGTGTGATGTACAGCATAACTTAAAGCAACCTAAAGGCTTTGGTATGCTGGCCGGTCATCGGGTCACCCTTAGCAGGGGATCCCTAATGAAATGAATACTGCAACAGTGATATGAAAGGACATCTTAATGAGTCTGAGATCTGTGCAAAGTTGTTGTGGCAGACACCTCCACAGGTGACAGACAGAACGATAAAAGTCTAAGATTTATCTGCATGGCAGACACTGAAATGATTCTAATGAGTCAACAGAAATGGCCAGTACAGTAAAAGTAAACTTGTGCACAAACAGCAGCAAGCATTATGTTTTGATAGATTATGTTTTTAAGGCTATGACATGCAAGGTCACACCTAGCCTAATTAGGAAGCCTCTCACACAGACATAATAGTATGCCAGTAGAATGACAACAGCAATAGTATTCTTAAAGATTTTCAGTGAGTTTATGTTACAGAGGAAATCAGGAGAAGTTCACAGCCAAGCCTTATTAAAAAAAAAACAAAAAAAAACACTACAGTCAAGCAGCACAGACATGGCACACACTAACTGCCTCACTAGTTTCAACAGATACTATCTGCATGCAAGGATATATAGGCAACTTCAGAGAAGATTTTACAAAGTTGTTCTTTAAAGTTACTATGGGGCTGAACTATAATCCTACATACCAGAAAGTAAACACTCTTTCAAAAAAGAAGTTATGTCTTACCATATCATTCCATCAGTGTTGGTGATCTTCTTCCATTCATCACTGATGGGTCTGTTCTGAGCTCCTCGGAACCATGTTGGCCTAATACCAAGCTCGTGTACACCAAAAAACTCTTGAGCTAAGCTGCTACCCACAATGCCCTTCTCCCTGTTACCTCAGATCAAGTTTGCATAAGACATATAGAAATAAAGCAGAGGCCACTTCTGCACAAAAACCCTGACACACCACAAGGACCAAAGAGATCCACCAGGAGCCTTTGATGGGGGATGGAGGGTGGGGTGTGATGAATGGAAGAAGATCAACAACACAGATGGAATGTTATGGTAAGACATAACTTCTTTATCTGATGTTGTTAATCTTCTTTCCATTCATCACTGATGGGACAGAATCCCAAGCTACCTGACAAATCTGGGTGGACCTTATGGAAGAACATTCCTGAGCACCATTGAGCCAAAGGCCGCTCTTCCCCTGGAGACCATATCCAATTTGTAATATTTGATGAAAGTGTGTGGTTTAGCCCAAATGGCTGCTGCGCAAATGTCATCCATAGAGGCTCTGGAGTGAAAGGTTACAGAGGTTGCTATAGCTCTAGTTGAATGTGCTTTAATATTGTGAGGTATAGGTTCGTTTGCACATGAATATGAAAAAGAAATACAATCTCTGAGCCACTTTGATAAAGTGACTTTTGAAACAGAATATCCCATTCTTGGACCAGAGAAGAAAATGAAAAGTTGGTCTGTCTTGCGGACAGATTTAGTCCTGTCTAGTTAAAAATGTAGTTGCCTATGTGCATCCAAGGAGTATAGGCAGTATTCTCCTTTATTTGAATAGTTCGGGAAAAACACTGGGAGCTTGATGGATTGGTTCACAGAAAAATCAGAAACCACTTTGGGGAGAAAAGATGGATTAGTACGTACAGATACTCTGCCTTTATGAAATATTAGTTGTGGTCTCTTGATGCATAAAGACCTGTAATTCTGAAATCCATCTAGCTGAAGTGACAGCTACCAAAAAGAGAGATTTCAATGAGAGAAATTTGAGATCACAATTTGCAGCAGGCTCAAAGGTGGTTGAGACAGTGACTGCAGTACTAGGGATAGATTCCACATCTCTAAGGGACGCCTAATTGGAGGTCTGCTGTGAAACACTCCTTTGAGAAAGGTTTTGCATAGCTGAATGGACATAAGTGGACTGCCCTCTAAACTGCTATGGAAATTGGAAATTGCTGCTAAATGGACTCGTATGGTAGAGGCTGATGCTCCGTTTTCAAAGAACTCGGATAGATATTGAAGGATGACAGAGACCAGAGCTGAGAAGGGATCTAACATCCATTCTTTAGACCACAGAGAAAACCTTTTCCATTTATCTCTATAAAGTTTTCTGGTGGATGGTTTATGGGAGGCCAGAATAATATCGCAAACAGGTGAGGAAAGGGCTTCCTGCCTGGCGACTAATGGAAGTGGAGAAATCAAGCAGTCAGCTTGAGACTGGACAGATCTGGGTGAGTCAACCCTTGGGGGTGAGAAATCAAGTCTGAACGAGTGGCCAGGATCCATGGAGGCTGTAACAGATGAGGCCGGAGTAAGGGGAACCACACTTGATGAGGCCAGAATGGGGCAATGAGTATCACCTTGCATCTCAACTGAGTAGCTTTTTTTAAGAATAGTGGTATCAAGGGAATGAGGATAGGCGTAGAGGAGACCCGTGAGCCAGTCGTGAGTTACAGCGTCTCTCTGGGACTCCCCCTCTAGGGGAAAGAGGGCAAAGTAGCTGCTGCATTTGTTGTTCATAGGGGAGGCGAAGAGGTCGCAGCAGGGCTGGCTCCATCGGCTCAAAATTTCAGCCGTCACTTTGGGATTGAGAGACTACTCGTGTGGAAGTAGAATATACCTGCTCAACCTGTCTGCAATCATGTTGGAACTCCCTGGGATGTGCGTTGCTATTAGAAAGTGGTTGGAAGCTATCACCCAGTGCCAAAGTCTCATGGCCTCTCGACACAGGGGGTAGGGATTTGGTTCCTCCTTGTTTGTTGATGTAGCAGACTACTGACATATTGTCTGACTGAACTGCATTCGTTCCAGGAGGAAGAAGTGGATGTAATGCCTGCAATGCTAACAGTACTGCTCTTAACTCCAGAACACTGATATTCAGGTTGGCCTCTAAGCTCAACCATGTGCCTTGGACCGTCTTTCCCTGAAAATAGCCCCCCCCCACCCTATCAGGGAAGCGTCCGTGGTCAAAGTGGCATTGGGTTGAGGGGGCTAGAAGGGGCAACACCAAAGTTCTGCATCTGGTCTCATCCAGCAAAGAAGATCTTGTTTGCAAGAGTTGGTTATGAGCATCTGCGAGTTCAGGGGGTAAAGATTTGCAAACCAGTGGGATAATAGGAGCCATTGTAACAGTCTCATGTGTAACCTTATTTTATTTATTTATTTATTTTATTTTTATTTTACATTTGTTGACCGGGCTAGTCTAACTGGATACATGTCCATTTTCAATTGAGGCCCGGTGAGAAGAGCTCCAAGACACATACACAAATACAATATAGTAAGTTGCAACAGTCCAAGTGTATAACAGCTGTTGTTAATAAAAATACAATAACATGGTCTTTGGTTTATTAAGGATAAGTCTATAAAGATGAGAGTATTCAAACTAGTGTATAGAAAGAAAGTTAAGTCAGGGTTAGTACAGGGACATAACCACTGTGTACAGAGAAATAGCTTTAGATTCTGTTTAAAAAGTGTCAATGAAGACAGAGATTATGAGTTCTGTGGGAAGAAGATTCCAGTGCTTTCCAACAGTATTAGAGAACAGAGAATCTCCTGCTAAGTTGTTGGATCTGCTGGTGTTGATAAGCGGTTTGTTTGAGGAGCGTAAATGTTTAAGATTATTGTATGGGGTAATGAAGCAAGAGAGTATTGGAGTGTTGGTGGGTTGATACACGGTCCTATGGGCTATGACAAGCTGGTGAAACTACAGCTGGTTTAGCTTGCCAGAGGAACTAATGGAATGGCTGCAGCCATGGACCCCAGAGCCTGGAGAACTTCCCTTGCTGACACCTTCTTTTGACAGAGTATCACACGCACTTGCAATCTTAACCTCTGAAGCTGTGAGCTGGGAGAGACGCCAGACAGGATCGAGTATTGAAAACTGCCCCTATAAATTCCAGCTGTTGGGTAGGTTCTAAGTTGGATTTCTCACAGTGCACAGTGATTCCCAGGAACCCTGCTAGTGAAAGGGTGTATTGGAGGGCCATAGTCAGAAGATGCTTGGTGGGGGCGGAGAGGAGCCAATCGTCCAAATATGGAAAAACCTGGATTCCTTGAAGTCTCAGATGAGCTGTCACTACTGCTAGACATTTCGTGAACACTCTGGGGGCATCGAGAGACCGAATAGCAAGGCTCGGAACTGGCAATGATTGGCTCCTAGCTCAAAGCGAAGGAGACTCCTGGAGCATTTGTCAATTTTGATGTGGTAATACACATCCCGGAGGTCTATCGAGCACATCAAAACATCCTCCCTTAAAAAAGAGAGAATGGATTGAATAGTGACCATGTGGAACTTGGTTTGCACAACTGATTTGTTTAAGTGGCTGAGATCCAGGATGGGTCTCCAGTCCCCAGTCTTTTTTGGCACTAAAGAGAATCTTGAGTAAAACCCGGATCTGCATTGGTCTGGAGGGACTGGTTGGATGACTCTTTTTTTTGACACAGCTTTATCTCTGAAGCCGCTTCTTCCCTTTGATTGGGTGAAACATCAGGAAGGTTTTTTTGTAGGTTTGGAAAAGGAGGTTAGAGGGATGTAATAGCCTCTGGAGATTATTCTCTGCACCCATCGATCATTTGTAATAGAGCACCAGGCAGTTTGGTGCAGAGAAAAACAATCCCTGACTGCTTCCAGAGGAAAGCAATTGGGCAACGTGTCAGGAGTTTGATAAGACCGCTCAGAGAAGGAATCTCTGGAGTCTTGGTTTTGGGGACCCCCTCTGCCCCTAAAGTGGCATCTTCCACCTTTGTAACTCCCTCTGCCTCGGGGAAATCCTCGCCAGGTGCGTTAAGGAAAGGACCCTGAGATTTCTTGTGCCAGATTTTCCCACTCCTCTGGTTCCTGGAAAAGGAACGTTGAGGCTTGGAATAACATAGGCCAATGGCAGACAGAGTCTTTCCAACTTGCTCGCACCTGGCTAGCGTGCCCTTCACTTTAGAACCAAATAAGGAAGATGGTTCAATAGGGGCATTCAAAAAGGAGTCCGCGAGGTCACAGATGCGCATCCAGGCATGATGCCTCATGACTATGCCTGCACCGCAGCTCTGGCCGCCCCTTTGGTTGTGTGAAAGAGCAGCCTCATGGACGAATTGGAACTAGATTCAAGGGTGGCAAGTTGAGAGGCAACCTTGTCCCGTGCCTCTTCAGACACTTGACCTGCGAGGGATCCAGAAAGTTCGGTTATCAGATCTCTTTGGAGCCTCATGAAGTGTGCCAAGCAGTTTAGGGACAGGACAGCAAAGGTCGCTGAAGCAAAGACTCACTTCCCAAACCTGTCCACAGCCCGAGACTCCCTGCTGGGCGGGTGGACAGTAGGACTTTCTTCTGCTAGATCCTTTTTAGTGGCCGCTGCCACCACCATAGCGTCAACTAGCAAACCTTTAGACCAATGTGGATGCTCTTCTGGGGGAGAAAGAATCTTATCAGGTCTCCGGGGAATAGCCTTAACAGAGTCAGGGTTCTGCCAAGCACACTGCATGACGAGTTGGATTAACTCGTCTGCAGGTGGGGTCACCCAAGAGGTAGAAGGCCGGAAGTGAAAAGCCTGCAGGGACACAGATTCCTCCAAGGAGGGGTTGGAGGGCTTCCAGCCACCCCTCTGTTTTAATACTTCCAGGATATCTCCAAAGGAGACATCATCTGGGGGTGACCGCGGGGACCCCTCCCCATCATTGTAGTCTGTTGTCTTCTGTCAACAACTCTTCAGGAGAGTCCATGTGCTTCTTCTTGCATGCCTTCTTCCAAGGAGGTTCCTCAGTGGGAATATCTGAGGAAGAATCAGAAGGGTGGGTACCCCGAACTGGGGTTTCCTGAGGCTTCTCCTCCTGGTGTCCCGGGGAGGTGGCTCGTGGTAGCTGTAAGCTCAGAGGGAGCAGGATGACATTCCGACATTGGAGGAGCGCTTCCCAAAGCAAGAACCCTCTCCATCACCTGGAAAGCGGGCCCGCCCTAAGAGGAGTGGGAGCCCAGAACCGAGAAGGACAACCTTGGAACCAGGGTCAAACCCCACTCCGCTGGACCCACTCCTAGAGGTGGAGCCTCAAGCAGGATCGGGGCAGGTGTTATCCCTGGATCCCAGGATGGAGCCGATAAAACACTTGGAACCGTGCCCCGAACCGAGGACTTCACCCCCCCAACCATGAGTCTGAGGAAGGGATGGTTTAATTGAAACTGAGAACCAAATGGATGGCCTCAGAGCCTCAGTGACACACGGGATTCCACAAAAGGCTTCAGAGCAGATGGGTCCAAAGGAGGAAAATACGTCGGAGTCCTAGGAGAGCTAAACCTAAGTCCCAGAGGGGGATGAGTCTTTGGAACATTTGGTATCCCTCTGGCTGTTAACAGCTGATCCAACAGGCGCACTACATCAAGTTCGGACAGACTCCTGGTGGACCTTGTGGATACTCCTGAAGGGGAGTCGGGTTGATCCAAAAAAGGGCTATACATTTGACCCAGGAATGGATCCAAAGAGGGGGAGTATCAGGTCCGTGGTATCTGAGCTAATGGCAACATAGTCTCTGATTTGGATACAGGAAGCAATGGAATCAATGGTGCAGTAAAAGGGCTCGGTGCCGATGGGGCACTTGGAGTCAATGTCATCGGTTTCAAAGTAGTGCAGAGGTCAGCAGTGCTTTCAATGTAGTCAAAGGCATGGTCGGTGCTGTATCTGGAGGAGTCGGTGCCAAAGGTGGTGCCGACATCAAAATTCTGGTAGTATTCAAGACAGCTTGAGTCATAATAGTATTCGGAACAGCATTAGTCTGAGCTGAAGTAGAAAGTCTATGCTCCGAGGAAGTTTTGTGGGCCTTATGTTGAGGCGTCTTACCTTTATCACCAGCGGGTGAAGAGGGATCAGAGTGGGGATGTTTCTTGTCCCTCATTGGAGAGGATGAGACCTCTGACACAGAAAGGGCCTCTGAGAAAGGAGAAGCAAGAAGGCCATTCAAAATCAATTTGTTCTTGCATTCATTCAGCGTCCGCTGACTGAAACTTTGACAGATTTGACAGGAGGGTTGAACAGAGAGATGAGGAATCCCCAGGCAATAAATGCAGTCATCATGAGAGTCGCTATTAGGACATTTACCATTGCAAGAGGTGCAATGCATAAACCCTGAAGATCCTTTTTTCTCAGACACAATCACAAACACACTAACAACAAGTTTACTAAAGTCAGGAAAGATAGAGGAAGGAAGATACCAACAATGGTTTCAAGAGATACCACAAGGGTAAGAAGAGGGTGTACCAGCAATGGTAAGAAGAATTACCCAATGGGTAGAGTTAGGTAAGAGAAAGTTACAAATAATTCTAAACGAGTAAAGTAGAAAGGAGTCAGTTTTAGAAAGTGACTAGGTAAGAGATATGTATCCAAAAATATCAAAAAATACCACTTAGCTTGAGTGCTTGGTGAAACGCGACTATATGGCTATGCGGCAAACGAGATCTGAGGTAATAGGGAGAAGGGCATTGCGGGTACCAGCTTAGCTCGAGAGCTTTTTGGTGTATGCGAGCTTGGTATTAGGCCAACACAGTTCTGAGGGGCTCGGAACCGACCCATCAGTGATGAATGGAAAGAAGATCAACATCAGATGTTACTTTTTCTAGTAGTGGTTTAAGAGCTTAATTAAAGCTGACATTTGTACAACATCAGTGTGCCAAACATCATGCATATGTTTATTAAAGGCTTACCAACAATTTACAAATGTTAGAGCAACTCATGTACACATTCAATAACAAAGAAGTGGCATTTAATGCGCATAAGTACCACGTCTTCAAGCAAACATTATGGGACACGTGAACCGCAACAGGTCCATGAAAGTGCCATGAGGGACACCAGTGAGGAAGAAGGATGCTACCTATTGGTAAGAGAATTTCAACAATTCTCACTTGCAAGTTGTCTTACACAGGTAGCAAGGAGCCATTCCATCTAGCCAGTTACAAAATCCATATCTGTTAAAATGGTCACATGTAGGGGGAAGACTAACAAAAACAAATGCTTTCATGTGAATTCTGCAAGTCAAACCAAAGATGTTTGGTTGCCAAGTAACTCAAGCAATTATTTTTATAATTAACTAATGCAAACCATCTGTTTCCCTTGTTATAACGCCAACAACCACATTTCTAACAACAAAAATTATCACAAAGTATATTTAACCGGATATATATCCTTGCTCATGCTTGACCATTATTTTAGTACTCAACAGTGGTAAAATGACATATGATTTAGAAGTGGTAGTACCAAAACTGTAGTCAAACAAACTGAGCCAGAATGTCTGGCTGCACATTTATACGCATAAGACACCAGGATAATTACAGTAACAAGCAATCCACTTAATTTTCTTAATGCAAGAATAACATGTACATATGTGTATACAATCTGAGATACACAAAGGCAGTTGTAAATCTCTAAACACTGACTACATCTGACATAGTAAACTACATAACAGATGATTACCACAAACCAGTTTATATGCCTCTGAAGAAAACAAGGCACAGAAACACGACTGGAAGCACAAAATGTTAAAAGTTTAATGAGGTAAGCACTTTCACACCAAATACTGAACCAGAGTGAATATATTAAAAGTGTTTGCTGATGTATTTTTTTTTTTTTTTATGGTCTGAAGAAGCACTACTATTTGGTATGACAGTGCTTACCTCATTAAACTTTTAACATTTTATGATTCCAGTTGTGTTTCTGTGCCTTGTTTTCTTCAGGTACATTTGTTGTTGGCTTGCAGGCACAGTTCATTCCGTGGGGATCTTCTTCTTTTGTTTCTGACAGTTTATATGCCACCTGATTAAACACTTTGAGCAGAGTCCTAAAATTAAAATAAACAAAATAATATTCTGTGCTTTTTCTAACATAAAGCTAGACAATCTACACATTTTTTTCGCTGACACTGAAACATACTCTCTATAAATTTACCTTCTCCTTAAGAAAAGTTCTTCCTGATAAGCTACACAAATGAAACAAAGACCAACAAAACAGCTCTTGACTTGTTACTCAGTGCATACAGAGCTATGAAACTGACTTGTACACTAATGCATGCAGGATTAGTAAAAGTGAAACAGCATTTGATGAAAAACATCTCATGATCAGCATTCCATTTTCATTGTTGGGAAAATGGACAAAAAGCTATAATGCTTAATAAATAATGAAAAAAGTTTGACAGAAATAATTAAATAAACAGAATAACTGAAACTGTTCAAGATACATTCCATTTTATGCAAGTGTCTGTAACTTTTATCCCAAGAGTGAGTTTTTAGAGATGTCTACCTTTAATAACACAGGAAGTTCAAAGGTTTGAATATACTTCGCCAAAGAATCAGATCTCTTACTAATATGAAATGTAGTGTGCCCTTATAAAAATACTGCTTTCAGTGAGACTTTCAACTACCTTAAAGAATTTTAACTGTGGAATAACATTTTTTAATTAGACCAGAGACAAATATATTTACTATCTAAACTAAAGTTTTAAACACAGAAATACTGACGGCTCCTGGGGTATGCATACTTTATATATTCAAAGCTGTAAGACATTAGTCCTCTTCATACCATGACACAACTGTTTTCAAAGTGTGGCAAAATAAATGATAAGCACTTGTCTTCCATGGTAACTACATTACATCTGTCAACATAGGTACTATTTCTAGAAAAATATCTGCCAGTTACTCTTTGTCATGAAAGGAGATAATGCCAGCACAGCTGTCTGGAATTTTGTAAATTATTATACGTCATTTGTGAATATCAACATGATGTATACAAGATACTTGTGTTACAGATGTATTGGAACTGTATGTCATGTGTAAATCAAACTACCTGAAGGTATTTGCAAGATACTTGAAATGTAACCACAGCATGCCCTGCTGGAACAGAACATAAATGCACTTGGAATATTGTAACTGTTTAGATGTATATATTTTAACAGTGGAAACTGGATTACATAGGTTCATAGGTAGGTGGGTACTAGGCTATTGGCCCTAGGGCCTATAAGTCTAGCCAAACAGTACCCTGGCTTTTGCCACCCAAGAAAATTATTTTCCTGTGCCCCTGTCAAGCAGAGCCACAGAAGTGATCCCCGGGGTGAATTTCCTATCTTCCATCCAATCATCAAGATTTTTCTTGAAGAGTGCTAATGAGGAGCTTTGTTTGATATAGATAGGTAGTTTGTTCCAGGGTATGGGAAGTCTCTGAGACAGGAATCTATCCCTCCAGCATGTTCTGTTTATTGTGGTGACAAGGTTTAGGTCCCTAGAGCGTGTAGCTCGGAGGGATTGGGATTTCTTTACGTGCAGCATGTCCAACAGCTCTGGGTTTGACATAGCTTTGTATGTTACAGAAGGTTAAGTTCAGAAAAATAACTGAAATTAAACTACTTTATAGCCAGGCCATAAAAAAGATGTTATCTTTCAGTTTCAGTGCAGCAAGAAACACAATATCTAAAACCAGGGAGCTTTCTGTATTGTCTTGGAAGTGTTTTATTGTCCACAGGTTCATAGGATGATACTAGGCTATTGGCCCGGAGACCCTTATAAGCCTAGCCAAGAATTTCACCCTTGTTACCTCAAAGACAGCACCTGTTTCCCCTGTCCAGAAGGGACACAGGTGGGATCCCAGGGGGTATATTTATTGTTTCCCATCCAGTTGTCCAGGTTACTCTTAAAAATGGCTACAGAGGTACTCTGCTTGACATGGAGAGGGAGTCTATTTCGCACACAGGGGAGTCTTTGGGACACAAATCTATCCTGCAAACAAGTTCTATTAATGTCACAGACCAGATTAAGGCCTTGCGAGTGGGTTGCGCGAGTGGAGTTTGTCTTATGGATATGCAGCAACTCCATCAAGGTCGAGTCTGAAATGGCCTTGTATGTCAGATATAGGTCACCTCTGAGCAGTCTGTATGATGTATGAGACTGAGTAGGACAGAGCTTTTAGCCTGTCTGTATAGGATAGGTGTTTGAGACCCTGGATTTTCCTGGTCAGGAACCTTTGTGGTCTCTCCAACTGCTGCATGTACTTATTTATTTATTTTTTTTTTATTTTATTTATTTTACATTTGTTTACTGGGAAGGTCCAACTGGATATATGTCCATTTTCAGTGGAGGCCCAGGAAGAAAAGCTCCACGTTAGCAGAGTACATTACATTAGGAACAATAGAAGCATTTAGAAATAGGTATAATATGCAATCTTCACTAAGGTTACAAACATTGATAGAACATTGTTGACATAATTTTACGACTTCTACCATTTGCCAACTATCTGAGGTCTATGTATTTTCACAGGTAGATGTGAAATGCTTCTAGCTTCCAGCAGTGGGGGTTTCACCTGGGATAGAGTCAGATGACAAGAAATTAGGTCATTCTACAAGCTATCCCAGCAGTAATACTTGAGATATCAATTTGAGAACTCTCTGAGAGAGAGAGAAGCATTCTGTATTCTCTCTTGGACCTGACAAGATCCATTCACCACACACTTGCCTTGCTCTGTAAGTAAGTTAACTAGGTTGTAATAATTCTCTTAGATATAGTCAGGAATATAGCAAAGCTTAATTTAGATGTTTTTCTTTATTTATTTGAGACTGTCCTGCAATGCTGTTTTAAATACTTCCTGTGGTTTTGAACTCTAATGACACTAATTACATACAGAGTATTTTCTTGTTCTTTTATTATTAAATATATTTAAACCTTTCATTGTGGCTGATCTGTCTAGAAATATTTAATTTCTGACAGTACTCGCATATTTATTTGGTGACACTGTGTGGGCCACTCCTAACAGCCTTGCTCTTGGTCAAACTACCATTTGTATCAGTTAGTAGTAACATTACACAGCAAGACTGGACACCCTTTGTTAAGGACCTTAAAGTAGCTAATAAGGAGCTGGCTGATGACAGTGATAACTACCTTATAGTCTGGGCAAATGGGGGCATAGCTAGTAAACATGTGCCAGCCTTTCCCATGTGTGTGTGTGCATGTATGTATAAATCAAACCTCAGAAAAAAAATGTGTGTGTGTGTGTGTGTGTGTGTGTGTGTGTGTGTGTGTGTGTGTGAGAGCTACTTGGGCAGGTACATGAAAGCACTGGTTGGACTGAGAGGGTGCTGGTGGTCTTGGCTTGGCCACTCAGCTGAGATTTCAACTCTATAGCTGTGCCAGTGGGGAGTCTTATTGTGGATCTGGAGAAAGAGGGAGAAACCAGCCCTGGACTGACTGTGGTCTCTGTGTGCTCTTAAGGGAAATTGCACTTGATGCAGTGAGCTACACCTGGAAATACTGTGTGTGTTCTTGCCATCCTCCCAGTGTATATCCCCCAGTGGTGCCAGTGGTGTGGACTGAGGCACCTTGATTACTGGTCCAGTGGTGAAGCGTCACACAATTCATCTCTCCAAACTCAATGAAATGTTTCAAACTGAAGGAAAAAAAACTAACCATATTTTAAACTTAGTAAGTTAAAAGCTAAAGACAATAATGTACTGCACGCATAAATGTGTTCTGCATAAACATATCTAGAAAATGTCTGATAGTTTGCTCAAACATGCAGTTTAACAATTAGTAGATAAACAATAATAGGTATAAAACTTTTTTTTTAAACAGACTAGCAAGGAACTGTTGGTGTTACTATTCCACAAGAAGACTAGCTCCATGGTATAGCAGGCTACAGCCCTGACAATGACTCAGATGACAAAAGTTCAAATAATTCCTTGGATGAGGAAAGAGACAGGTGAGGGGAATGGCGGTTGCATCAGTTCACCCATTCTGGGGAGGGGGTTGTGATCCAGTTTGCTGCAATGCTGAAACCTGTTGGAGAGTGACAGAATGGTGTGCAGCAGACAGATCAGGGAAGTGTATTTGGCCTCTGCTAAGCTGCTTCAGCAGCAGTCATCTGAGGTGACAAAGCTTCCTGGGGGGGGGGGGACTTATGGACGTGTGCATGTCCTGCCAGTTAAACGACGGCAGTGCAGGGCCTTCTTGTAAAAAGCAGCCACCAAAGGGAGGTGAATAAGTCCCATTGTTAATCCCAGAGCAATAGCTTATCTATTTTGCTCTCTCACAAATTAGTACTTAACAATTAACTGCTACTATGGACAGTCAGTTTCCCAACATTTCTACTTTCAGCCTGATTGACATGGGCATCCTGAGGCAATGCAGCAATTACCTCATGCATACTGACAATCACTTGCTCCTAAAGCAAACAAATGTAGTATGTGAGAGATGCAACTATACCATGAAACTAGAATCAGTCATCTCATGTAACAATAAACAAGACATCAAACAAGCTGTCAGCACAAACACACCTCTCCACTCACACAAGATAAGGTCAAGACACACAATGCAGAGGTACTCACTAAGAGCCTAACAAAGGACTAGAGGCCTCCCAAGCACAAAAACCTATACATACTGGTACATAGACAGACTCCACCACTACACATAACAACACACATATCAGTGTCTCAACAATTATGCCCCTTAGGCAAAACACCTCAAAACCCAATGTCTTAGTCATACACGATTCAATAGTGAGACACATAGATGTCCCCCTCACTAGGATGGACAAATAGAAGGTCACTGTCAGCTGCCTGTCAGGTACCAGGAGCTGTCAAATCATGCACACACTCAAGTCACGTAGCAACAATTATCGTTATGAGTCTGTCATAGTACATGCTGGAGCGAATGACTTGAGATATACTTTTCTGGACTATATGAAGCGAGACATGACTGAACTCTCAGATTATGTGTCCCAGGCAGGTATGTCCCTAGACCTAAACTGTATTCTGCCTTCACCTACAATGATGCCACAATACAGACAAAAAAATGACAGATTTCCATAATTGGCTTACTTCTGGTATCACTCCAGGGGGATCCAGTATCTGACAGCCTGGGAAGACATGGTAGACAGATCATGCTGCTTTGCCAGATATGGCCTTCACCTGTCTCCTCATGGCTTGTGGGTACTGGCAATGACGCTTGTCTCCCCATAGTGCCTTTTTTAGGCGATGTTAAAACAACAAAACTTCCGACATAAAGAAATCCACTAGGGGTAAACTCAAGATCATGCTGCTTAATGCTAAGAGCCTAAACAGTAAACTTCACTCCCTGGAAGCATTCCTTACCTTGGAAGATGCTGATGTCTGTGCAGTCACTGAGACTTGGTTCAAAGCCACAGACAGCACCCCGGCCGTACAAGGCTACAATGCCTTTCACATGTTCAGAACTCAAAATAAGTGTGAAAGAACAACAGGAAGAGGTGTATCCATCTTCATTAAATCCAAATACACCTCAAGACTGGTAAGACAGTACAACTCTCTTGAGCTACTCCAGGTCTAAATAACTATAAGCAAAATACCCTACCACATCATCGCTAGCTACAAACCCCCCATCATGAATCAGGAGAAGTACACCACCTACCTGGACTTGCTAGAGTCACTCAGTATGCAGCCAAACACTTGGTCATGGGAGATTTCAACAATCCTTCAATCAATCTGGGTGACTTACATGAGCACAAACACAATCACTCTGAGGTTCCTGGATTTTGTTAATTCAAATGTCCTGGAACAGCTGGTTTGCATCCCCACAAGGGAATCAAATGTCCTACACCTAGGGCTAACCAACATGGAGGGTCAATGCACAACCCCATGCATGTGTTGCTCTCCCTGGTAAGGTCAGACCATAAATCAGTCTCATATGAATTAAAAATCGGACCTGACACCCCCATAGGATCAAAAAAACTGAAAAATTTCTCCAAAGCAAACTATAGTCTACTACGCATTGGTGTAAAAAGTTTCAAAGCCCCTGCTAACACAACCAACAAAGACTCCTATGCAGAGGAGTACACAAATACCCTATATATGCACTTAAACAAATGTACTGAGTCAGCTGTACCTGACAGGACTAAAACCAGGACCTTCCAAAAAAACAAACTACCCTGGTGGACTGAAGTATAAATAAGTTATATAATTAAAAAAAAAAAAAGAACAAGAGGGAACTTGCTCAACAGGGGAAGAATACCCTCCACAGCTTGAACAAGCAAATCAGTTATCTTGTAAAGTCCTCTGAACTTATTTATGAGACTAAATTAGCATCCCTAGCTAAAGACAACCATAAGATAGATATTGTTTAGCTACATCTGAAACCTAAAAGGAAATGCCCAGCTGTGTGCCAAACTTATAGTGGATGGAATCATTCACATGGAGCATGAGGAAAATGCCAACCTGCTAGCTGACGGATTTGGCAATAACTTCATCCCCCTGTCCCCACCAACCATACCCCAAAGCATTCCTGACACCAGTTCTCTTCAGAGTATCTTCAAAGAACAGGTCGTACAAGCGTTCTCCAAAGCCAAAACATGGCCTCTATGGACCAGATAATATCCCAGGTTGCTTACTAAACAATCTAAAACAAGACCCAGTGGAACCACTTGGCACTGTATTTAACCACAGCCTGAGCACTGACTTTGTTCCAACTGAGTGGAGAACAGTAACACTCTTGCACAAAGGGGGTCCATCATCTGATCCAGGAAACTATCGACCCAAAAGCCTAACCAACCTTATATGCAAGGTCATCATGGATCTTACCAACAAGGACACAAGTGACTTTCAAACTCTTGACCCAACCCAGTTTGGTTTCGTCAATGGTAGATCTTGTTTAATAAACTTGGTGGACCTCTTTAAGAATCTCACAAAAGCCCTGGATGAAGGCAAAGCAGTACATACCATCTGACTTGATTTAGCCAAAGCTTTTGACACAATCCCCTAACTCAGGGATCACTGACAAACTCTACCACCTGGGGATTAACCCATACGTCACTAGATGGGTAGCCAACTGGCTCACTAAAAGAAAGCACACTATCAAAGCTGGGGAGTCCACCTCCACAGTACACAAATTATCAGTGAGGTACCACAAGGATCTGTGCTGGGCCCTCTACTGTTTGGAATCTATTTTTCTGAGGTCCAGGTGAAAGTAGATGGCCTATGGCTTACCAGGTTTGCAGATGACTGCAAACTGGGTGCAATCCTCAAGTCCCCCAGTGATGTAAACATATTACAGAAGGGGCTGATGCGGACAAATGACTGGTGCCAAAGTCACAGACTAAAACTAAATGCAAAAAAATGCCTCATTATCCCCTTTGGCAAAGTAGTAGTCCCTGCTAATTATGATATAGATAGAACCCCTCAAAGCTCAAGCCCAGTGGTGCAAGACTTGAGAACACAGGTTGATAATAACAGCGATCTAAACTTCGATCACCATGTGTCCACAGTGATAGGGAAAACCTTCTACATTGCACATCTCATAAATAAGGGCATCACATCCAAGACTAAGATGGTTATAACTCCACTGTACTCAACCCTTATTAGACCACTAATTGAGTAAAATGCTCCCTTTGGTATGTACCTCACCAGACACCTGCAGCAACTGGAGACACCACAAAGGTTTCCTAACCAAAAGTATCCAGGGCCTCCAAAACATGATCTACATAGGGAGACTTGAAAGCCCTGTGACTGTACTTTGTATCATACAGATTGCTGAGAGGCGACCTGTGCCTGGGCTACAGAGCAGTCTCTGACCCTGCCTTAATGGAAATGCTGCACATTTGCAAATCAAATGGGACAAAAGAAACTCTCCAGGGATTTCAACCTAGTCTGTGACATTAACAGAACATGCTGGAGAGGCAGATATATCTACCAGAGATTGCTGCTCCTCTGGAATAAGCTCCCACTCCATGTGAAGAAGAGCTCCTCAATTACCCTATTTAAGCACAACCTTGAAAAGTGGATGGGTGACTGAAAATTCACCCTGTGGGGGGCACCTATGTTCCTCATGGACAGGGGCAGACGGTGGTGATCATAGAGTCATTCTGCAATCAATGATCATCTGACTATGGTCAATAAGGGTACTTGGGTTTTTATACTGCTAGGCTTGTAATGGCCCTAGGGCCATTAGCCTAGTAACCTCATATGAGGCTATGAACCTATTATTCTTGCCTGCAACTCTTCATATATACTCTGACGGAAATGTAAATGCTACCATTCATTTTTCAAAAAATCCCAGTTGATTTAAACAAATGCATTTTCTGCATCAAGATCCATCAGCAACAGCATCATTTCCTTCAACTGTTTCCCTATGGGACATAATTGTTCTATTAATGTTGTCAAATGTTTGCCTCCTCTCCAGAAAACACACTGATCCATATCTATTAGTTCTGGCAACACAACTGCCATTCTCTTAGCTAGTACAGACTTTTGGCAATACCTGTGTCATTCTCTTTTGGCAAAACCTGTGCCATTCTCTTAGCTAGTATACCCATAAACACTTCATAATTATGGTTTAAAACTGAAGTGGGTCCATATAAAGCTGTGGTCTTCACCATATTTGGATAACAAAGCCATCACAGCTTTTTTCCAAGATGCTGGAACTTGTTGAGCACTATATGCCACTAACCTTGGCATAATTAAGTCTGCTATAAGTATTTTCATTTATGCCTTTTCTTGATTTCAGTTTTTATTCCATGATATCAACAAACTAGCAATTATGACCGAAAACTATTGCTCTCAACCTCAACTGTTATTCATATAGTCCATCAGAATATACATTTCCAACTTTTAGCCTACATGCATACATTAAAGTTTGATATGCTAATCTCTCATGCATTTGTGTCTTCATTTTTGTATCTGAAGCTATATCACGTCCTTTAAGACTTGTTGCTTTGGGGGCGTGGCCAAGGATGAACACAGGATAACAGCAGATTTCTTCAGCTCCACCAATTTCATTACATTGACAGGAATTAATTACTTAAAAAATTAATTCTTGAAGTAATTTTCTTTCTAAATATGTTTGTTTTATATAGTTCTTGAACTATATCTAAAAAAGAAAGGAAATCTTAATAATATTCCTGTCAGAAATTACTTTGGAATTTTTCCTGTCAGTTTATCAGTCTGAAATGAGTTCCAGTAAGACAAATTCTCAAGACTCCAGCATCAAGAAAGAACTTCAGTCTCTGATAATTATAGTCCAGCAACTTACTGCTAAGATGGATAAAATGGATACTAAAATAGACACTTTCATAGAAAAACTACAAAACAAATAGACTTGTTACATATGGACCTGCAACAACAGAAGATCCAGATGACAGGCATAGAAGAAGCTGTGAATGACATGGAAAATAAAATACAAGAAGAGGAAATCAACATTGAGTTTCTGCTGAAACAAAATACACATTTACAAACAAAGCTGGATGACCTGGAAAATAGATCTAGGCGCAATAACATTAGGATTTTGGACTGCCAGAAAATATTGAAGGTAACAATATTACTTCTTTTTAACAACATGGCTCCCTAAAACTTTAGATTTACCAGAAGCATTCTCTTTTGGTATCGAAAGAGCACATAGATCTATAGCTAATACTAACTCTAACAAAAACTATCCTAGATCAGTTATAGTTAGATTTCTATCATCTTTGATAAAGAGATGGTTCTTAAATCTGCTTGGGCTAAAGCTCCTGTTAAGTTTAATGAGACAACTGTGCGTTTTGACAATGACTATTCTTCCATGGTAATTGCTAAAAGAAAAGTTTTTCTGCCACTAATAAGGGAGCTTAAAAAGCACAGTTTAAAACATACCTTCTGTTTCCTGCCAAGCTTAAAATCTTCCTTCCTGATGGTCCTAAGGTCTTGATGATTTAGACTCTGCTTTACTGTTTGTCAAAGAAAAAGGATTTTGGATAAAATAGAAGAAATGGAATGGGCTAGTTCTTCATTAAAGAGATTGGCAACTGAAGCTTCCTGGAAGACTTCAGAGAAGAAGAAGAGACTAAAAACAAATGATTTGTTATATGTTTTTTCTCTCTCATCATTTTAGTTCATTATTAATCTTTTGAATATAGTTCCTGCATTTCCAGAAAGCCACAAATATTTTGGAAAAGATTTAATCAAAGTTATTCTCTATGTGCAAAGAAATGTTTTGTTTCATAACCAGTCAAAATGCCTGAGGATTTAATGGCAGGCTGTGACTCGATTTGTTTTTCTTTCTGAAAAAGTAAGGTTAGAAATTTGATACATTTTTTATCTTTATCTTTTTTTCCTTCTTCTTTTATTATTTTCTTTGTTTAAACAATGACATTCTATTTAGATTATGTAGTGGGTAAAGGGTGGGGAGGGCAGGAGAGAACAGTAATGAAAATATCATTAATAGAATAATAACATATTTATTTCTTGTAAAAGTTTATAAGTTCTTCAAATGCTATTTCTAATTATACTTTCTTGATTATACTGCTTATGCTTGTTTGTAAATAATCTGTCATGCTTTAACTAATAATAATCAGAACTAAATAAGAGTAAATAATATGTTTTATTTTTAACTCTATTAATATAAACAGTAAGTAACATTCCATTGTATATACTTCTTACAGCTTTCTCTTACATTTTTTATTTCTGCCTCACTCCCTTTTATTTTCTACTCTCTTTTCTTTTCTTTATTAATATATAGAAATGCTTTTGACTGTGTGGGCACAGTGAATAATAGGATTTGTATGAAAATTGAGTTGGGAGAAGAATGCTGAGTTTTATTGCTTGTTGGTAATTTTGAGTTTAATTTCACTTGCATAGAGGCTGTGATGATCTGTGGAATACATTGTGGAGGTTCTGTCATGTTTAGATGCATTTACACTGCTAAATGAATGTTTGTCACTAGTTTTTAATAAGTTTCCGCCAAAATGTTAAGAGAGACAATCTGGGATGTGGGCTGTCTTATGCACAATGTCCTTGAGTTACCTCAGAATCTTCAAATCACAGAATTCTCACAGAGAAACTGAAAGCAGTTAGTATAAACATTGACAAGGTTATCACACTGACACACCACAGATTCAGGAAAAATACTCTGTTCATAAAATATGTCAGTTATAATGAGTTTAAATGATGTAGTTTCTTGTAGTATGTAAATGTCTTATTTTAGAAGGCATAAAAAATGAAACATTTATTTAAATGTTTTGAAAATCTACTTAACAGCAGCATAATAATCTGTGTTAAAAATTTGTGTTCCAAACATATACTTTACTATAACTCATTTAATTCATCTGATTGACAAACATAAATAATCTTATAACTCTATTCTGGAAGAAATGTCATGTGATATATTTTAAAGCAGTAGGTTAGCATGATTGTAAAATCTGGTTACCAATATGTGTTTGCTGTGCATTGTTTTGTATAAAGCAGACAGATTTATTCTGGGGACAGCAAGTGGGATGGTGCTCTGCAGGGACACAACTCAGTGAGATCAGATATATATATATATATATATATATATATGTGTGTGTGTGTGTGTGTGTGTGATGGCTTTTTTTCTGAGAGTCTGCATGGCTATCCAATATGATTTGTAATGATTTCTATGAATACAATGTTTTACTCTATTGACAAAATGAATGTTTGCCACAAGTTTTAATAAGTTTCCCGCCAAAATGTTAAGGGAGACAATCTGGGATGTGGGCTGTCTCATGCACAGTGTCCGTGAGTTTCCTCAGAAGCTTCACTCACAGAATTTTCACAGAGAAACTGAAAGCAGTTAGTATAAACATTGACAAGGTTATCACACTGACACACCACAGATTCAGGAAAAATACTCTATTCATAAAATGTGCCAGTTATGATGAGTTTAGATGATGTAGTTTCTTGTAGCAAGTAAATATCTTATTTTAGAAGGCATAGAAAATGAAACATTTATTTAAATGTTTTTGAAAATCTGCTTAACAGTAGCATAATAATCTGTGTTAAAAACTTGTGTCCCAAACATATACTTTACTATAACTCATTTAATTCATCTGATTGACAAGCATAAATAATCTTATAACTCTATTCTGGAAGAAATGTCATGTGATATATTTTAAAGCAGTAGGTTAGCATGATTGTAAAATCTGGTTGCTAGTGTGTGTTTGCTGTGCATTATTTTGTGTGAAGCGGACAGATTTGTTCTGGGGACGGCAAGTGGGATGGTGCTCTGCAGGGGCACGGCTTGGTGAGATCAGATATATGTGTATATATGTGTGTGTGTGTGTGTGTGTGTGTGTGTGTGTGTGTGTGTCTGTGTGTATGTATGTATATATGTGTATGTGTATATGTATGTGTGTGTGTGTGGGGGGGTATGTGTGTGTGTATATGTATGTGTGTGTGTCTGTGTTTATGTGTGTGATGGCTTTTTTTTTTTTAGGTAATAACGCAGGTGTTTCTGAGAATCTGCATAACTATGCAATATGATTTATAATAATTTTTATGAATACAATATTTTACTCTATTGACAATAATGAGTTTAAGTAAATGCTCATATACAAACAATTCAAGATTTGTTTGGAAGCTGTTGATAGAATTCACATGACAGAAAATAGATGCATCTTAATGCATGTAATGTCTGAATCATATTAGCCAAAGTTTTTGATTTAAATGAATGTTAGAACATAATTTTCTCTCCTCTTGATTTCTAACATTAAGATTATTTGAATGCTATTAGAATACAAGTGTTATATATTACATAGATCTATATAATAGTATGAACAGTTTTTAAAAAAAAAAAAAAAAAAAAAAAGTTTATTTTAGTTTATATGATGCTGTTTTACCAAATGTGTAGTTTTGTCTTGATAGATAATTGAATTGAAAACTGTTAACCTCAGTTAAATATAACTAGTATTAAATTGATAAGGTGGTAGCTGAGGTACTGCTGCTTAGGGTAGGGGTTAACTTGAGTAGTAAATACTGCTCTAAGTTGGAGTTTTCAACTCCAGGCGGGATGCAAGGTTTAATCCTTACATTATTTTCACTTGTTCATTGTTATATGTATATAGTTTTGACATCTACAATATATTTTGTACACTCATTGTCACTACAAACAAAATTGAATCCTATACAAAATCCCATAAGAGATTTAATAAATACAGCTATGTTTAAAGGTACACCTAAAAGAGGAGATGTAATATTATTTATCTTGTTATTTGTTATTTCGATCATAAGATTCTTGAGTTTTAAAAATGCCAAATGACATCTTTAAAAGGAATTTCTTTAAATATTAATGGATTGAATAATCAGTGTAAAAGGGCAAGCCTAATAAGATACATTAATCTAATCTACACAAGGCCAATCTAGTCTTCCTGCAAGAAACCCATCTCTTGAAAAAAGATATTGATAAACTAGCCACTAATAAGTATACAGTATTGGTTAGTTCAGAGCACACTCAGAAAAAAAGAGGAGTGGCTATTTTATGGAATAAAAGTATGCCCATTCCTAAAACCATTAAGTCTTATCAGGATGACAAAGGAATGTTTTGTATGGTTACAATACAAATTAATGGGAAGACTTACACTTTAATTAATGTATATTGGATACCTGGAATTGGTATTAATACAGTGAAACATCATATTGATAAGATCATATCATTCTCTGTAGGGGATATTATTTTAGCTGGTGATTTTAATTGTATACTACATGAAAGTGATACTACCACTATAAAGAAAAGAATAATTACATCTAATGCAAAACATTTAAATGATTTTGCTAATTCTTATCATTTGAATGATATTAATAATCAGATAGAGTCAAAATCATTACCATACACCTTTTTTTCTAACAGATACAAAACTTATTCAAAAATAGATAGGGTCTTTATTTCTAACCAGATGGTAACAGATTTAATTAATTCCAAAATCATTTCATGTCCTATATCTGATCATAACTCAATTGTTTTGAATTCATGATAAAAAATACTCATAATGTTCAGATCAAAAGGATACCAGCATACTTAACTCAGCTAAAAGACTATAAAGAATATATACTTTCAGAAGTACAACATTTTCTAGACATAAATAATACTCCTGAAGTCTCCATTGTCTATGTTTGGGATGCCTTAAAATCATATCTATATGGACAAAGTATCAGATGGTATAATAACAAAAGGAAATCTTGGGATAAGGAATTGTTAGATATTCAAAGTAAACTAGACTCTTATAAACATAATAATAAAGAAAATATTATGGACAAGAAAGTTATTGAAGAAATAAACAAACTAAATGAGAAATACAAAGAAATTTTAACTCATAAAGTTAAAATAACTTTAGAGAATACAAGTTTTGTCTTATTCAATAAGCCCCAAATACTTACATAGACTTAAAAATAAAACAAAAGATTGAATAAACAAAACCATATCAAAGAAATCTTTTCTCTAAGGAAAAAGAAGAATGTTTCTAGTATACCAGAAATACTGGATGAATTTAGAAATCACTTTCACAAGATTAACCATAACAACATTAACATGGAACCTAAAGATAAAATAAAGGAGTTTATAACCACAAACATGAATAAAAAGCTTAATAAACAACAGATTAAACTATTGGACAAGAGTATTTCATATACAGAAGTTATTACACAAATAAATAAGCTTAAATCAAACAAAGCACCGGGTAATGATGGTATTATACCAGAGATATATAAAATCCTTTCTAAAACTACATATTCATTAATACATAAGGTTTTTATTCTGGCCCAAACTGAGTTAATAACCCCCATCTTGGCAATATACATTTATTTCACCAATTTTAAAACCTAATAAAGATCCAACTAGATGTTCTTCATATCGACCCATCTCATTACTTAATGTTGATTATAAAATGTTTATGAGTATTTTTGCTGATAGATTGAAGACAATTATCCCGGCATTATAGACATAGATCAGACGGGCTTCATTGTAAATAGAAATACTTTTGATAATATAAGAAGAACTTTAACATTAATTGATTTTGCAAATAGGAAAAGAAAGATTTAACACTTATTAGTCTTGATATAGGTTCAGCATTTGATTCAGTAAGTTGGGACTATCTGTTTACCTTAATGAAATGCACAAATTTCTCTGATGCATTTGTAAATTTAATTGAGCATTTATACAAAGGAACGCTGGCTTATATTAAGGTAGGAACATATGTTTCACAAAAAATACCCATTCTTAAAGGTACAAAGCAAGGATGTCCACTTTCTCCACTATTATTCACTTTAGTAATGGAGCCTTGGGCTAATTTGATTAGAAACAGTACTGACATAGAGGGTTTTGAAATAGAAGAAAATACAACATCAACTTTTTGCAGATGATGTTCTAATTACATCAGCAGGATCTAATTCTTCTATGCAGTCTTTATTTGATAAAATGATGAATTTTAAAAGTATTTCTGGTTTAATATTCAATGAAGAAAAAACTAAAATACTACCTATATATACACGAAAAAATACTCTCATTAGTGATTTTACTAAATATGTACCCAACTCAGGTCAGATAACTTATTTAGGTATAATACTATCTAAAGATATTAAATCTATTATATATAATAACTATAATACCTGTTTTCTTAATATACAAAATCTTTTTAATATCTGGAATAATATGTTTTTTACTATGGAGGAGAGACTTACAATTATTAAAATGATAATATTCCCCAAGATTTTATACTTAATACAATCAATAATACTTTCACCTACAAAAATAACTATCAAGAAACTGAATACACTAATGTTAAATTTCTTATGGGCACCTAATAGACCTAGGATTGCATTAAAGAAACATACTAATAGCTGGTCTCAAGGGGTATTTCTTTTCCAGACTTTAATTTATATATTATCACTTCTATTATAAAAGTTATTACTTTATTAATAGATCGGTCATATGTCAAAATGGAAAGATTATTGGGAGCTAATTAGTATGCACTTCATGAAAATCTCCTTAACACATAAAAATATGATTATAAATAACTCCATGTTGTGGTTGCTAAAGGAATTTTGTACTTCACCTATTACACCTAAACATATGGTCTGTTACCCATTAAATATTATTATTAGTTATCGTAACTTTATATTCATGCACCCTAAGTATAGGGAATGGAATTTTATTGTATCCTATAATTTATACTCAGGGTATGCTTATGTCATCTACTTCTGAAGGAGCTCATTTAGCTATAGATAATAATCTAAAGTACTGGTATCAGCTGATATCTGATAATAAAGTTAAAAATCTAGATTTCTTAAAACAAGAATTTGATCTAAGAGAAACTTGCTGGTTAGAGGTTCAGATCTTTAGACAACATCTCATTGATAGAATAGATCTAATGTCTATAACAGTTAAAGAATCTATTCCAAAACTGATTGATTACTTGATAATAAATTTACAGCATAAAGTTTCTGATAAAGGTAAACTTTCATATATACATAAAATTATCAGACAAGAATTTTTTTACAATGTAGATTCATACTGGAATTATTTCACCTCTATTAATGGGGACCCACCAACTCAACAAGATAAACAATATATATTGGAATCTGCTTATAGAACTACATCTTCCATTGTCTGGAGACTTTATACATGGAAATTTTTACATAGATCCTTTTATACACCTTTGATGATGAATAAAATTAATAATAAAGATAAGCTATGTAAGAGATGTAATGTAGAAATTAATGCTGACTGGGCTCATATGTTTTATGACTGTATGAAGTTGAAAGAATACTGGAAGTCAATTAATGAATTTTTGCAGGCTCTTTTTACAGATAATTTCATTATTTCTAAGTCTCTTATATTATTCAACACACCTGTACCTCAATGTGTTAAAAAGATTAAGCTTCCCTTGTTATGGTCTATCCTAGCAGTGGCTAGGAAAATAATAACTAGAAATTGGATTTCAGATACACCTCCTTCGTTCAATGAATTTAAAAATGTTATGAATATAATGTGTCATATGGAAATAAGCACAATTAGAATGAGAACAACTAGAAAAACATCACATTTTATTGTATGGGATAATTTACAAAATTTGTTAAAAAAATTCTAATTTCAATAGCACAGTATTTTAGTTTAATTAATTGATCTGATTGTAGTGGATGTCTTTGTAAATACTTTAGTTGTTTTGTTGAATATTATAATAATACCTATTTTTAATTATTTGTATAAAATTGTTATGATATTTCTGTTATATGTTAAAACAATAAACTTGTTTTGAAAAAAAAAAAAGACTTGTTGCTTTAATGAAAACACTTAAAGAACTAAATATATTTTCAGAACCCTCATCTCCTTTAACTTAGGGCAAACACACAAAACTATGTACATTTCCAACAAATAAAGTTTACCCATCCAAACAAAAGGATTTGCCCCAAATTGACAATTGCACCCACAGGCATTATCTAATCTAATATTAAGGTTACCCATGCTGAAGTGCATGTTGTATTCTGCAATCCCACTTTAACAGATTGAAATCAGTGTTTTGCCTATCTTCATTCCTCTCTCACATGTGAAAAACAGTTTGCATAACTTCAAAACATTAACCACAAGGAAAAGTGCACTGGTGCATTTTAAATAACTAAACTAAAATGTACATTATTATATTAAATGCATTAAAGTACTAAGACTGCTGGGAAGGCATCTACATGTATAACTTATTCCATTCCTACAGTTTCACAATTTATTATTCTCTGACCTGCTTAACAAGTTTACCTTTAAATGTCATTACATACACTGTACTTTGCACAATTTATTCAACAGTGTTAAGATCCCTTGTGGTTAACTGCTAGCACCTGCAGACTTCTTGTCTCAATAATGATGATTAAAAAAAGCTAATGACTTTGCAGAAGCATGAAGGAATCTTTGAAAATTTCACTCAGAATACAGACCAAACAAAAAATAAGTGATTCTGAAAAAACAGAGTAGAAGACAAAATCACAAAAAATCAAAATACAGACTGTTTGGCCCTATCATGGTTAATTGCTTGCATCCATAGACTTTGTCTCACAGTGAAAGACTTTGGTAATGGGAAAGCAGCAAATGATTTTGCAAATACAAAAAAGCTATAATTTTTCATGCCTTTCATAATTGTATCTTATTTTGTAAGTCTGTTTGCTTAAAAAATAGGTATAGCGTAAACCAAAGATCATATATATATATATATATATATATATATATATATATATATATATATATATATATATATATATATATATATATATACACACACACACACATGCATATATATATATATATATATATATATATATATATATATATATATATATATATACACACACACACTCACCTGTATAACACTGATTAACAGCCTAACTTCAGCTCTCCCAGTGTGAAAAAAGAAACTGAGAAATAAGAGTCGGTAACGTTGTCAACTTGAGTAAAATTCATTTACTGACTACTAATACACTGCCTGGATGCCAGCAAAGAAGTTTAAAAACTTGAAAGAAAATCATTGGGAAAAGGTGAAGAGAAAACACTGGCTGGGAAGAATCCTGCAGCTGTTCAGCACTTCAAGCTGCAGTTTTAATACAAGAGATGGTTTCCAGTAATTTAGAAAAAAAAATAAATCAAATGTACTCAGAGATTATTAAAATAAATGAAACACTTAAGGAGTACATCAATTCAAATAAAAAGTCTGGAAAAAACAGAAGCATTACCTAGCTGTTCAAATGAACTGCAAAAACTACAAGGATCAGAAGTTGAAATGAAGAAAAGGCTGATTATGAGACTTCTCAAGAACAGAGGTTTCAAAAAGAGTTAGAAGCCCAAGTGTGCAGAGAAAACCTGAGATTTTCTGCTATGCCAGAGAAACTGTAAAGAACAGACTGTATTCATTTTATGAAAGAACAAACAAGTAACTGGGCTAGTACTCCACAGCAGGATTTGTTAATTAAAAGGGAACATCATGTGTATGCTCCAAACCTGGCCATGAAAAAGCAACAATTACCTGTATTAGTAAAGATTTAATCATACCAGCAAAAAGTTGATACCAACAAAACTGTGGCAGAACGGCAAAACAATAAAAAATTGGAGACAATAGAGTGTTTGTAGAAAATGATTATTCACTGAACACCATGCAGAAGAGAAGCAAATGCATCCCAAAAATCAGTGAATGTTGAGAGGCAGGTGTGAGATTTAAGCTGTTGTATCATGCTGTCTTCAGGAAATTTTTTTTCTTGGAGAATCAAAGTAATTTTTTGATGCATAACAGGCTAAGGGGTAGTGCAAATGTTTGTCCAACAAGGAGTGAGACATCAAACAGAACTGGACTTTCTTCTCATTCTTCTGATGGTAAGGCTCAGGCAGACTTTGCTAGTGAAACCTTTTCCAATGTTCCAAAAGGAAAATGCTTAAGAGACAGAAAAAAAGCACAGGAGTTGACTAGAAGAATCAAGAGTACCCTGGATCTGAACCAGATTCTGAGGTTGGGAGATGGAGATTAACAGAGGAAGACCAGCAGCAGCACTGAAATTAGTGAATAAACGTGAGATGATAAAGCATCAATCACATTTGCGAAATACGGCTTTACAAGAAAAAGTGTTTGAAAAAGATTGGATTTCTACTGACTTTTGTAAAACTTGTGGGTGAATATAAAGCATATACCCCACTTTCTATTATTAATGTTCAGATGTACACTAAAAGGGGGGATGTAACTAAGTAAAACAACTTTTGTTCTTATTTGCACTTCTATAAAATATCTCATGATACAAACTGCATGTTACATTCAGTAAAACAACTTTTTGCAGTGTATAGTCAGGAGGTATTTTAAATATGGGAAGAGTCTCTTCATTGACTTGTATGTGTTAATGCCATTAAAGTAAACAAGTATTTTTGCGTTTATAAGAAATATAGGCTTTACAGTATAACAAGAAAGGCTAAACAAAAGTAAATTTAATGTTAATAAGCTGTAATCTTGGGCTGTTGGGGTGGGGTGTAAAAGTGCACAGATTATATTATATGTAGAACTAAAATATTTTTTTTTATTTTATCAAGGGTGAATGTCTCAAGTAATACCCTTGGCTTAAGCTATAAACACGTATTTTTGTAAACAATTAGGCTTGAAAAATAAGACAAAATTATGAAAGCCATGGCTTTCCAAGATGGCTGCACACTGATTAACTGTTTAATTTCAGCTCTCCCAGTATGAAAAAAGAAACTAGTAGTTAACAGCCAGTGATTATGCCTGTTTTAATAAAATTCAGTTTCTGGTGAGTAAATAATTTTTGACGCAAAACAGGCTAAGAGGGAAATACAAAAGTTTGTCCGACAAGGGTTGAACCATCAAACTGAAGAGGACTCTGCATCTCATTCTTCTAATGGCAAGGCTCATAGAGAGACTTTGCCAGTGAAACCTTTCCCAATGAGGAAGATGCTAGAGAGATAGAAAAAAAAAGCATAGGAGTTGACTAGAAGAATTGGGAGTACCTTGGACTAAAAACAGCATCTGGGGTTGGGAGATTGAGATGAACAGGAAGAAATTAGTGAATAAATGTGACACTATAAAGCATCAATGACATTTGTGAAATATAGCTTTACGGGAAAAAGTGGCTGAGAAAGACTGGATTTTTGTTGACTTTGTTAAACTTGTTGGGAAACTGATAGGCATATGTTCCACTTCATACCATAAATGCTTAGAAGGACATTAAGAGGATAAAAAAGGAGAAAAAGGGAAAAAGTAATTGTAAATACAATATTTTTCGTTCTTAACAGTATCTGTATAAAACTAAACATCATAGAATTATAGGAGGTTACTAGGCTAAGGGTCACAGGGCCCTTACAATCCTAGCCAAGTTCAACCCGTATTCCCAAGTGTGTCTGGTTCAAGCAGACACTAAAGTCAGCACCTGTTGCCCTTGTCCAACAGGGACACAGGTGGAACCCCCAAGGTGAATTTCTGGTTACCCATCCAATCATCCAAATTAAGCTTAAATAAGACCAACGAGGGACTTTGTTTAACATGAATAGGAAGCTTGTTCCAAAGGTGGGACAATCTCTGTGAGACAAATCTGTCACTCCAGCAAGTTCTGTTGACATCACATACCAGATTAAGGTCCTTTGAGCGAGGGACTCATGTTGCCATTTGACTTGCGAATGTGCAATATTTCCATTAAATGCTGCACATTGGCATTTTACTATTTACCATGCAATTCATATAATAAAGTATTTTTAGTGATTGTTGTATGTGATAAAGATATTTCTCTCTTTTTTTAGTTTTAAGAATTGTAGGCATTACAATGTAAAAAGAGAAAAAAAGTTGGACAAAAGCATGTTTAAGTCAACACGTTGTAATTTTTGTCAGTTGGGGTGGGGATGGGGTGTAAAAGTGCACTGATTATAATACGTGTAGAACCGAAATGTTTTCTTTTACGTTTGCATAGTTGAATGTCTGGATTAATGCCCTTGACTTAGTATAACGACAATTTTTTTGTGAATGCAAGTGGGTCTTAAAAATGAGAGACCACAATATAATAAATAGCTTTCTTTAAGCAAATAACTGTTCAATGCCAGTTGAGAAATCCGGAACTGAGGGCAAGCTCTACATTTTATTCTTATGTTTCCATGGAGACAACTAAAGATGAAGGCAATGAACAGAAAAGTCTGGACATTGTTTACTGTGAGAAACAACATTAAAAGGTACAATGACAAGCAGTTCAGTAAAAACTAAATTTTGAAATTACTGTAAGTGAATAAGAGCCAGCAGCTTTTCTGGTAACAAAATACTTTAATGCATTTGCTAGAACAAGTGTATACTTAGTTCTATTTAAAGCTACTGAGTGCACTTTTTCCTTTTCTTTTTTAAATAAGAAACATCTTTATTAAATTACCACTTGACACAGGCAATCATACATTTATATAAATGAAAATAAACATGCCTCTCAATTGTACAGCTTTTTGCAGAATGTCCATATTTTTGCCTCATATTTTTGGCCTGGTACTCATAAAATTGCAATTTTTTTGTCAAATCATTGTCAGATCTTTGAACACCAAAGTCAGAACATGATGACAGACATTTAAGATTCATACTTCATACCCTTCAGAAAAGTCTTGCTAATGCAAAACCTCTTATTCTATCAACTAAGTTTGTAAGAGCAATATTTAAAAATTGTTCCTATTTTTCGGCCTTTGTCCCCCCCTATTATTTATGGTTATGTCCAGATTTCTTGCTCTAACAGTTTGACAGCTATGAAAACAAACCATATTGACAATTTTAGTTGCAAAGTTTATATATCACAAACCATATTAACATAATTTTAGGTGTAAACATTATACATCACTTATAATCTATCCAGTCATTGTCAGTCAAACATTACATAGCTCATTCAAATCCTGCCTTCTTTTAAACCTCATTCCTCCTCTGCATGTATTGTCCCCACAATTCCCATTTTTTTCTATGTAATTTGCTTCAACCCTTTTATAAATATCCCAATTCCAGTTGTGCTATCCCTGTTACTATATTCACTACTTCTAGTACAGTTGGTTTAGACTTTTATTTCCATTTTCTAGTAATTGCCTTTTTAGACTTAGCAAGGCCTTACTATATCTAGGCAATTCTGATTCTGTGTCATAGCTCAAAAAATCATTTCCTTAGCCACCACACCAATTCACTCACCCAGCATTCCTGTCACAGTAGTCTGCAGGGAATCCTTAAGTCTGCCAACTCATTACACTCCCAGAAAATATGTTCCCAATTACCTCCTTCTTCCCCATCACACCTCCAACATTTGCTGTCTACCTGAGGAAAACTTCGTTGGAGTCTCCTTGGGGTATAAAAAATACCTATGTAAACACTTCTGAGCAAAGATCCTTAATCTTCTAGACTTAGTTGTGCTGGTCCCAAGCCCAGATAAATGGGGTGGGTTGCGTCAGGAAGGGCATCTGGTGTAAACTTGGCCAAATCATTCATGCGGACACCAGTAAATATTTACATACCGGATCGATCGAGGCCCGGGTTAACAACGGCCGCCACCAGTACTGTTACCAACAGGTTGCTGGTGGAAATTGGGCTACTGTTGGCCGAAGGAGGAGAGGAGGGGGAAGGCATGGCCGAAGGCAGGAAGAGAGGAGAAAGGCTAGGACCGTGGTAGTGAGGGTCGTAACACTGAATGTTGGCAGTATGACTAGTATAGGGAGAGAGCTAGCCGATATGATGGACAGAAGGAAGGTTGGCATATTGTGTGTGCAAGAGACCAGATGGAAGTGGAGTAAGAGTAAGGCTAGGTGTATCGGAGGTGGGTTCAAATTGTTTTATCATGGTGTGGATGGGAGGAGAAATGGCATAGGAGTTATCCTGAAGGAACAGTATGCTAAGAGTGTTTTGGAGGTGAAAAGAGTGTCAGATAGAGTGATGTTTAT